>NW_027479145.1:0-211836 GCF_051014685.1 Ptiloglossa arizonensis | reverse complement strand
TTGAAGCCAAGAAATGGTTGAGAAGGCAAAAAATTTTTCGCAATTCTGCTGCTCCAAACGCTTAACCAGAATGGCCTAGGGAAAAAATACACATACCGTTGTAATCGGGCGAGTTTCTACCTTCAGATGCAATAGGAATTTTTGGGTTAGGTCAATCCGTTCGCGAGATATGGGAGTTTGAAGCCAAGAAATGGTAGAGAAGGCAAAAAATTTCTCACAATTCTGCTGCTCCAAACGCTTAACCAGAATGGCCTAGGGAAAAAATACACATACCGTTGTAATCGGGCGAGTTTCTACTTTCAGATGCAATAGGAATTTTTGGGTTAGGTCAATCCCTTCGCGAGATATGGGACTTTGAAGCCAAGAAATGGTTGAGAAGGCAAGAAATTTTTCGCAATTCTGCTGCTCCAAACGCTTAACCAGAATGGCCTAGGGAAAAAATACACATACCGTTGTAATCGGGCGAGTTTCTACTTTCAGTTGCAATACGAATTTTTGGGTTAGGTCAATCCGTTCGCGAGATATGGGACTTTGAAGCCAAGAAATGGTTGAGAAGGCAAAAAATTTTTCGCAATTCTGCTGCTCCAAACGCTTAACCAGAATGGCCTAGGGAAAAAATACACATACCGTTATAATCGGGCGAGTTTCTACTTTCAGATGCAATAGGAATTTGTGGGTTAGGTCAATCCGTTCGCGACATATGGGAGTTTGAAGCTAAGAAATGGTTGAGAAGGCAAAAAATTTTGCCCAATTCTGCTGCTCCAAACGCTTAACCAGAATGGCCTAGGGAAAAAATACACATACCGTTGTAATCGGGCGAGTTTCTACCTTCAGATGCAATAGGAATTTTTGGGTTAGGTCAATCCGTTCGCGAGATATGGGACTTTGAAGCCGAGAAATGGTTGAGAAAGCAAAAAATGTTTCGCAATGCTGCTGCTCCAAACGCTTAACCAGAATGGCCTAGGGAAAAAATACGCACAGCGTTATAATCGGGCGAGTTTCTACTTTCAGATGCAACAGGAATTTTTGGGTTAGGTCAATCCGTTCGCGAGATATGGGAGTTTGAAGCTAAGAAATGGTTGAGAAGACAACAAATTTTTCGCAGTTCTGCTGCTCCAAACGCTTAACCAGAATGGCCTAGGGAAAAAATACACATACCGTTGTAATCGGGCGAGTTTCTACCTTCAGATGCAATAGGAATTTTTGGGTTAGGTCAATCCGTTCGCGAGATATGGAAGTTTGAAACCAAGAAATGGTAGAGAAGGCAAAAAATTTTTCACAATTCTGCTGCTCCAAACGCTTAACCAGAATGGCCTAGGGAAAAAATACAAAAACCGTTGTAATCGGGCGAGTTTCTACTTTCAGATGCAATAGGAATTTTTGGGTTAGGTCAATCCGTTCGCGAGATATGGGAGTTTGAAGCCAAGAAATGGTAGAGAAGGCAAAAAATTTTTCACAATTCTGCTGCTCCAAACGCTTAACCAGAATGGCCTAGGGAAAAAATACACATACCGTTGTAATCGGGCGAGTTTCTACTTTCAGATGCAATAGGAATTTTTGGGTTAGGTCAATCCGTTCGCGAGATATGGGAGTTTGAAGACAAGAAATGGTTGAGAAGGCAAAAAATTTTTCGCAATTCTGCTGCTCCAAACGCTTAACCAGAATGGCCTAGGGAAAAAATACGAATACCGTTGTAATCGGGCGAGTTTCTACTTTCAGATGCAATAGGAATTTTTGGGTTAGGTCAATCCGTTCGCGAGATATGGGAGTTTGAAGACAAGAAATTGTTGAGAAGGCAAAAAATTTTTCGCAATTCTGCTGCTCCAAACGCTTAACCAGAATGGCCTAGGGAAAAAATACACATACCGTTGTAATCGGGCGAGTTTCTACCTTCAGATGCAATAGGAATTTTTGGGTTAGGTCAATCCGTTCGCGAGATATGGGAGTTTGAAGCCAAAAAATGGTAGAGAAGGCAAAAAATATTTCACAATTCTGCTGCTCCAAACGCTTAACCAGAATGGCCTAGGGAAAAAATACAAAAACCGTTGTAATCGGGCGAGTTTTTACTTTCAGATGCAATACGAATTTTTGGGTTAGGTCAATCCGTTCGCGAGATATGGGACTTTGAAGCCAAGAAATGGTTGAGAAGGCAAAAAATTTTTCGCAATTCTGCTGCTCCAAACGCTTAACCAGAATGGCCTAGGGAAAAAATACACATACCGTTGTAATCGGGCGAGTTTCTACTTTCAGATGCAATAGGAATTTTTGGGTTAGGTCAATCCGTTCGCGAGATATGGGAGTTTGAAGCTAAGAAATGGTTGAGAAGACAACAAATTTTTCGCACTTCTGCTGCTCCAAACGCTTAACCAGAATGGCCTAGGGAAAAAATACGCATACCGTTATAATCGGGCGAGTTTCTACTTTCAGATGCAATAGGAATTTTTGGGTTAGGTCAATCCGTTCGCGAGATATGGGAGTTTGAAGCCAAGAAATGGTAGAGAAGGCAAAAAATTTCTCACAATTCTGCTGCTCCAAACGCTTAACCAGAATGGCCTAGGGAAAAAATACACATACCGTTGTAATCGGGCGAGTTTCTACTTTCAGATGCAATAGGAATTTTTGGGTTAGGTCAATCCCTTCGCGAGATATGGGACTTTGAAGCCAAGAAATGGTTGAGAAGGCAAGAAATTTTTCGCAATTCTGCTGCTCCAAACGCTTAACCAGAATGGCCTAGGGAAAAAATACAAATACAGTTGTAATCGGGCGAGTTTCTACTTTCAGATGCAATACGAATTTTTGGGTTAGGTCAATCCGTTCGCGAGATATGGGAGTTTGAAGACAAGAAATGGTTGAGAAGGCACAAAATTTTTCGCACTTCTGCTGCTCCAAACGCTTAACCAGAATGGCCTAGGGAAAAAATACACATACCTTTATAATCGGGCGAGTTTCTACTTTCAGATGCAATAGGAATTTTTGGGTTAGGTCAATCCCTTCGCGAGATATGGGACTTTGAAGCCAAGAAATGGTTGAGAAGGCAAGAAATTTTTCGCAATTCTGCTGCTCCAAACGCTTAACCAGAATGGCCTAGGGAAAAAATACAAATACAGTTGTAATCGGGCGAGTTTCTACTTTCAGATGCAATACGAATTTTTGGGTTAGGTCAATCCGTTCGCGAGATATGGGAGTTTGAAGCCAAGAAATGGTAGAGAAGGCAAAAAATTCTTCACAATTCTGCTGCTCCAAACGCTTAACCAGAATGGCCTAGGGAAAAAATACACATACCGTTGTAATCGGGCGAGTTTCTGCTTTCAGATGCAATAGGAATTTTTGGGTTAGGTCAATCCGTTCGCGAGATATGGGACTTTGAAGCCAAGAAATGGTTGAGAAGGCAAAAAATTTTTCGCACTTCTGCTGCTCCAAACGCTTAACCAGAATGGCCTAGGGAAAAAATACACATACCGTTGTAATCGGGCGAGTTTCTACCTTCAGATGCAATAGGAATTTTTGGGTTAGGTCAATCCGTTCGCGAGATATGGGACTTTGAAGCCAAGAAATGGTTGAGAAGGCAAAAAATTTTTCGCACTTCTGCTGCTCCAAACGCTTAACCAGAATGGCCTAGGGAAAAAATACACATACCTTTATAATCGGGCGAGTTTCTACTTTCAGATGCAATAGGAATTTTTGGGTTAAGTCAATCCGTTCGCGAGATATGGGAGTTTGTAGCTAAGAAATGGTTGAGAAGGCAAAAAATTTTTCGCAATGCTGCTGCTCCAAACGCTTAACCAGAATGGCCTAGGGAAAAAATACACATACCGTTGTAATCGGGCGAGTTTCTACCTTCAGATGCAATAGGAATTTTTGGGTTAGGTCAATCCGTTCGCGAGATATGGGACTTTGAAGCCGAGAAATGGTTGAGAAGGCAAAAAATTTTTCGCAATGCTGCTGCTCCAAACGCTTAACCAGAATGGCCTAGGGAAAAAATACACATACCGTTGTAATCGGGCGAGTTTCTACTTTCAGATGCAATAGGAATTTTTGGGTTAGGTCAATCCGTTCGCGAGATATGGGAGTTTGAAGCTAAGAAATGGTTGAGAAGACAACAAATTTTTCGCACTTCTGCTGCTCCAAACGCTTAACCAGAATGGCCTAGGGAAAAAATACGCATACCGTTATAATCGGGCGAGTTTCTACTTTCAGATGCAATAGGAATTTTTGGGTTAGGACAATCCGTTCGCGAGATATGGGAGTTTGAAGCCAAGAAATGGTAGAGAAGGCAAAAAATTTCTCACAATTCTGCTGCTCCAAACGCTTCACCAGAATGGCCTAGGGAAAAAATACACATACCGTTGTAATCGGGCGAGTTTCTACTTTCAGATGCAATAGGAATTTTTGGGTTAGGTCAATCCCTTCGCGAGATATGGGACTTTGAAGCCAAGAAATGGTTGAGAAGGCAAGAAATTTTTCGCAATTCTGCTGCTCCAAACGCTTAACCAGAATGGCCTAGGGAAAAAATACAAATACAGTTGTAATCGGGCGAGTTTCTACTTTCAGATGCAATACGAATTTTTGGGTTAGGTCAATCCGTTCGCGAGATATGGGAGTTTGAAGACAAGAAATGGTTGAGAAGGCAAAAAATTTTTCGCAATTCTGCTGCTCCAAACGCTTAACCAGAATGGCCTAGGGAAAAAATACACATACCGTTGTAATCGGGCGAGTTTCTACCTTCAGATGCAATAGGAATTTTTGGGTTAGGTCAATCCGTTCGCGAGATATGGGAGTTTGAAGCCAAGAAATGGTAGAGAAGGCAAAAAATTCTTCACAATTCTGCTGCTCCAATCGCTTAACCAGAATGGCCTAGGGAAAAAATACACATACCGTTGTAATCGGGCGAGTTTCTGCTTTCAGATGCAATAGGAATTTTTGGGTTAGGTCAATCCGTTCGCGAGATATGGGACTTTGAAGCCAAGAAATGGTTGAGAAGGCAAAAAATTTTTCGCACTTCTGCTGCTCCAAACGCTTAACCAGAATGGCCTAGGGAAAAAATACGCATACCGTTGTAATCGGGCGAGTTTCTGCTTTCAGATGCAACAGGAATTTTTGGGTTACGTCAATCCGTTCGCGAGATATGGGAGTTTGAAGACAAGAAATGGTTGAGAAGGCAAAAAATTTTTCGCACTTCTGCTGCTCCAAACGCTTAACCAGAATGGCCTAGGGAAAAAATACACATACCTTTATAATCGGGCGAGTTTCTACTTTCAGATGCAATAGGAATTTTTGGATTAGGTCAATCCGTTCGCGAGATATGGGAGTTTGTAGCTAAGAAATGGTTGAGAAGGCAAAAAATTTTTCGCAATGCTGCTGCTCCAAACGCTTAACCAGAATGGCCTAGGGAAAAAATACGCATAGCGTTATAATCGGGCGAGTTTCTACTTTCAGATGCAACAGGAATTTTTGGGTTAGGTCAATCCGTTCGCGAGATATGGGAGTTTGAAGCTAAGAAATGGTTGAGAAGACAACAAATTTTTCGCACTTCTGCTGCTCCAAACGCTTAACCAGAATGGCCTAGGGAAAAAATACACATACCGATGTAATCGGGCGAGTTTCTACCTTCAGATGCAATAGGAATTTTTGGGTTAGGTCAATCCGTTCGCGAGATATGGGAGTTTGAAGCCAAGAAATGGTAGAGAAGGCAAAAAATTTTTCACAATTCTGCTGCTCCAAACGCTTAACCAGAATGGCCTAGGGAAAAAATACAAAAACCGTTGTAATCGGGCGAGTTTCTACTTTCAGATGCAATAGGAATTTTTGGGTTAGGTCAATCCGTTCGCGAGATATGGGAGTTTGAAGCCAAGAAATGGTAGAGAAGGCAAAAAATTTTTCACAATTCTGCTGCTCCAAACGCTTAACCAGAATGGTCTAGGGAAAAAATACACATACCGTTATAATCGGGCGAGTTTCTGCTTTCAGATGCAACAGGAATTTTTGGGTTACGTCAATCCGTTCGCGAGATATGGGAGTTTGAAGACAAGAAATGGTTGAGAAGGCAAAAAATTTTTCGCACTTCTGCTGCTCCAAACGCTTAACCAGAATGGCCTAGGGAAAAAATACACATACCTTTATAATCGGGCGAGTTTCTACTTTCAGATGCAATAGGAATTTTTGGGTTAGGTCAATCCGTTCGCGAGATATGGGAGTTTGTAGCTAAGAAATGGTTGAGAAGGCAAAAAATTTTTCGCAATGCTGCTGCTCCAAACGCTTAACCAGAATGGCCTAGGGAAAAAATACGCATAGCGTTATAATCGGGCGAGTTTCTACTTTCAGATGCAACAGGAATTTTTGGGTTAGGTCAATCCGTTCGCGAGATATGGGAGTTTGAAGCTAAGAAATGGTTGAGAAGACAACAAATTTTTCGCACTTCTGCTGCTCGAAACGCTTAACCAGAATGGCCTAGGGAAAAAATACACATACCGATGTAATCGGGCGAGTTTCTACCTTCAGATGCAATAGGAATTTTTGGGTTAGGTCAATCCGTTCGCGAGATATGGGAGTTTGAAGCCAAGAAATGGTAGAGAAGGCAAAAAATTTTTCACAATTCTGCTGCTCCAAACGCTTAACCAGAATGGCCTAGGGAAAAAATACAAAAACCGTTGTAATCGGGCGAGTTTCTACTTTCAGATGCAATAGGAATTTTTGGGTTAGGTCAATCCGTTCGCGAGATATGGGAGTTTGAAGCCAAGAAATGGTAGAGAAGGCAAAAAATTTTTCACAATTCTGCTGCTCCAAACGCTTAACCAGAATGGTCTAGGGAAAAAATACACATACCGTTATAATCGGGCGAGTTTCTACTTTCAGATGCAATAGGAATTTTTGGGTTAGGTCAATCCGTTCGCGAGATATGGGAGTTTGAAGCTAAGAAATGGTTGAGAAGGCAAAAAATTTTGCCCAATTCTGCTGCTCCAAACGCTTAACCAGAATGGCCTAGGGAAAAAATACACATACCGTTGTAATCGGGCGAGTTTCTACCTTCAGATGCAATAGGAATTTTTGGGTTAGGTCAATCCGTTCGCGAGATATGGGAGTTTGAAGCCAAGAAATGGTAGAGAAGGCAAAAAATTCTTCACAATTCTGCTGCTCCAAACGCTTAACCAGAATGGCCTAGGGAAAAAATACACATACCGTTGTAATCGGGCGAGTTTCTGCTTTCAGATGCAATAGGAATTTTTGGGTTAGGTCAATCCGTTCGCGAGATATGGGACTTTGAAGCCAAGAAATGGTTGAGAAGGCAAAAAATTTTTCGCACTTCTGCTGCTCCAAACGCTTAACCAGAATGGCCTAGGGAAAAAATACACATACCTTTATAATCGGGCGAGTTTCTACTTTCAGATGCAATAGGAATTTTTGGGTTAGGTCAATCCGTTCGCGAGATATGGGAGTTTGTAGCTAAGAAATGGTTGAGAAGGCAAAAAATTTTTCGCAATGCTGCTGCTCCAAACGCTTAACCAGAATGGCCTAGGGAAAAAATACGCATAGCGTTATAATCGGGCGAGTTTCTACTTTCAGATGCAACAGGAATTTTTGGGTTAGGTCAATCCGTTCGCGAGATATGGGAGTTTGAAGCTAAGAAATGGTTGAGAAGACAACAAATTTTTCGCACTTCTGCTGCTCCAAACGCTTAACCAGAATGGCCTAGGGAAAAAATACACATACCGATGTAATCGGGCGAGTTTCTACCTTCAGATGCAATAGGAATTTTTGGGTTAGGTCAATCCGTTCGCGAGATATGGGAGTTTGAAGCCAAGAAATGGTAGAGAAGGCAAAAAATTTTTCACAATTCTGCTGCTCCAAACGCTTAACCAGAATGGCCTAGGGAAAAAATACAAAAACCGTTGTAATCGGGCGAGTTTCTACTTTCAGATGCAATAGGAATTTTTGGGTTAGGTCAATCCGTTCGCGAGATATGAGAGTTTGAAGCCAAGAAATGGTAGAGAAGGCAAAAAATTTTTCACAATTCTGCTGCTCCAAACGCTTAACCAGAATGGCCTAGGGAAAAAATACATATACCGTTGTAATCGGGCGAGTTTCTACTTTCAGATGCAATAGGAATTTTTGGGTTAGGTCAATCCGTTCGCGAGATATGGGAGTTTGAAGACAAGAAATGGTTGAGAAGGCAAAAAATTTTTCGCAATTCTGCTGCTCCAAACGCTTAACCAGAATGGCCTAGGGAAAAAATACGAATACCGTTGTAATCGGGTGAGTTTCTACTTTCAGATGCAATAGGAATTTTTGGGTTAGGTCAATCCGTTCGCGAGATATGGGAGTTTGAAGACAAGAAATTGTTGGGAAGGCAAAAAATTTTTCGCAATTCTGCTGCTCCAAACGCTTAACCAGAATGGCCTAGGGAAAAAATACACATACCGTTGTAATCGGGCGAGTTTCTACCTTCAGATGCAATAGGAATTTTTGGGTTAGGTCAATCCGTTCGCGAGATATGGGAGTTTGAAGCCAAAAAATGGTAGAGAAGGCAAAAAATATTTCACAATTCTGCTGCTCCAAACGCTTAACCAGAATGGCCTAGGGAAAAAATACAAAAACCGTTGTAATCGGGCGAGTTTTTACTTTCAGATGCAATACGAATTTTTGGGTTAGGTCAATCCGTTCGCGAGATATGGGACTTTGAAGCCAAGAAATGGTTGAGAAGGCAAAAAATTTTTCGCAATTCTGCTGCTCCAAACGCTTAACCAGAATGGCCTAGGGAAAAAATACAAATACAGTTGTAATCGGGCGAGTTTCTACTTTCAGATGCAATACGAATTTTTGGGTTAGGTCAATCCGTTCGCGAGATATGGGAGTTTGAAGACAAGAAATGGTTGAGAAGGCAAACAATTTTTCGCAATTCTGCTGCTCCAAACGCTTAACCAGAATGGCCTAGGGAAAAAATACACATACCGTTATAATCGGGCGAGTTTCTACTTTCAGATGCAATAGGAATTTTTGGGTTAGGTCAATCCGTTCGCGAGATATGGGAGTTTGAAGCTAAGAAATGGTTGAGAAGGCAAAAAATTTTGCCCAATTCTGCTGCTCCAAACGCTTAACCAGAATGGCCTAGGGAAAAAATACACATACCGTTGTAATCGGGCGAGTTTCTACCTTCAGATGCAATAGGAATTTTTGGGTTAGGTCAATCCGTTCGCGAGATATGGGAGTTTGATGCCAAGAAATGGTAGAGAAGGCAAAAAATTTTTCACAATTCTGCTGCTCCAAACGCTTAACCAGAATGGCCTAGGGAAAAAATACACATACCTTTGTAATCGGGCGAGTTTCTACTTTCAGATGCAATAGGAATTTTTGGGTTAGGTCAATCCGTTCGCGAGATATGGGACTTTGAAGCCAAGAAATGGTTGAGAAGGCAAAAAATTTTTCGCAATTCTGCTGCTCCAAACGCTTAACCAGAATGGCCTAGGGAAAAAATACACATACCGTTGTAATCGGGCGAGTTTCTGCTTTCAGATGCAACAGGAATTTTTGGGTTACGTCAATCCGTTCGCGAGATATGGGAGTTTGAAGACAAGAAATGGTTGAGGAGGCAAAAAATTTTTCGCAATTCTGCTGCTCCAAACGCTTAACCAGAATGGCCTAGGGAAAAAATACACATACCGTTGTAATCGGGCGAGTTTCTACATTCAGATGCAATAGGAATTTTTGGGTTAGGTCAATCCGTTCGCGAGATATGGGAGTTTGAAGCCAAGAAATGGTAGAGAAGGCAAAAAATTTTTCACAATTCTGCTGCTCCAAACGCTTAACCAGAATGGCCTAGGGAAAAAATACACATACCGTTGTAATCGGGCGAGTTTCTACTTTCAGATGCAATAGGAATATTTGGGTTAGGTCAATCCGTTCGCGAGATATGGGACTTTGAAGCCAAGAAATGGTTGAGAAGGCAAAAAATTTTTCGCAATTCTGCTGCTCCAAACGCTTAACCAGAATGGCCTAGGGAAAAAATACAAATTCCGTTGTAATCGGGCGAGTTTCTACTTTCAGATGCAATAGGAATTTTTGGGTTAGGTCAATCCGTTCGCGTGATATGGGAGTTTGAAGCTAAGAAATGGTTGAGAAGACAACAAATTTTTCGCACTTCTGCTGCTCCAAACGCTTAACCAGAATGGCCTAGGGAAAAAATACACATACCTTTATAATCGGGCGAGTTTCTACTTTCAGATGCAATAGGAATTTTTGGGTTAGGTCAATCCGTTCGCGAGATATGGGAGTTTGTAGCTAAGAAATGGTTGAGAAGGCAAAAAATTTTTCGCAATGCTGCTGCTCCAAACGCTTAACCAGAATGGCCTAGGGAAAAAATACGCATACCGTTGTAATCGGGCGAGTTTCTACTTTCAGATGCAACAGGAATTTTTGGGTTAGGTCAATCCGTTCGCGAGATATGGGAGTTTGAAGCTAAGAAATGGTTGAGAAGACAACAAATTTTTCGCACTTCTGCTGCTCCAAACGCTTAACCAGAATGGCCTAGGGAAAAAATACACATACCGTTGTAATCGGGCGGGTTTCTACTTTCAGATGCAATAGGAATTTTTGGGTTAGGTCAATCCGTTCGCGAGATATGGGACTTTGAAGCCAAGAAATGGTAGAGAAGGCAAAAAATTTTTCACAATTCTGCTGCTCCAAACGCTTAACCAGAATGGCCTAGGGAAAAAATACACATACCGTTGTAATCGGGCGAGTTTCTACTTTCAGATGCAATAGGAATTTTTGGGTTAGGTCAATCCGTTCGCGAGATATGGGACTTTGAAGCCAAGAAATGGTTGAGAAGGCAAAAAATTTTTCGCAATTCTGCTGCTCCAAACGCTTAACCAGAATGGCCTAGGGAAAAAATACACATACCGTTGTAATCGGGCGAGTTTCTGCTTTCAGATGCAACAGGAATTTTTGGGTTACGTCAATCCGTTCGCGAGATATGGGAGTTTGAAGACAAGAAATGGTTGAGGAGGCAAAAAATTTTTCGCAATTCTGCTGCTCCAAACGCTTAACCAGAATGGCCTAGGGAAAAAATACACATACCGTTGTAATCGGGCGAGATTCTACATTCAGATGCAATAGGAATTTTTGGGTTAGGTCAATCCGTTCGCGAGATATGGGAGTTTGAAGCCAAGAAATGGTAGAGAAGGCAAAAAATTTTTCACAATTCTGCTGCTCCAAACGCTTAACCAGAATGGCCTAGGGAAAAAATACACAAACCGTTGTAATCGGGCGAGTTTCTACTTTCAGATGCAATAGGAATATTTGGGTTAGGTAAATCCCTTCGCGAGATATGGGACTTTGAAGCCAAGAAATGGTTGAGAAGGCAAAAAATTTTTCGCAATTCTGCTGCTCCAAACGCTTAACCAGAATGGCCTAGGGAAAAAATACACATACCGTTGTAATCGGGCGGGTTTCTACTTTCAGATGCAATAGGAATTTTTGGGTTAGGTCAATCCGTTCGCGAGATATGGGACTTTGAAGCCAAGAAATGGTAGAGAAGGCAAAAAATTTTTCACAATTCTGCTGCTCCAAACGCTTAACCAGAATGGCCTAGGGAAAAAATACACATACCGTTGTAATCGGGCGAGTTTCTACTTTCAGATGCAATAGGAATTTTGGGGTTAGGTCAATCCGTTCGCGAGATATGGGACTTTGAAGCCAAGAAATGGTTGAGAAGGCAAAAAATTTTTCGCAATTCTGCTGCTCCAAACGCTTAACCAGAATGGCCTAGGGAAAAAATACACATACCGTTGTAATCGGGCGAGTTTCTGCTTTCAGATGCAACAGGAATTTTTGGGTTACGTCAATCCGTTCGCGAGATATGGGAGTTTGAAGACAAGAAATGGTTGAGGAGGCAAAAAATTTTTCGCAATTCTGCTGCTCCAAACGCTTAACCAGAATGGCCTAGGGAAAAAATACACATACCGTTGTAATCGGGCGGGTTTCTACTTTCAGATGCAATAGGAATTTTTGGGTTAGGTCAATCCGTTCGCGAGATATGGGACTTTGAAGCCAAGAAATGGTAGAGAAGGCAAAAAATTTTTCACAATTCTGCTGCTCCAAACGCTTAACCAGAATGGCCTAGGGAAAAAATACACATACCGTTGTAATCGGGCGAGTTTCTACTTTCAGATGCAATAGGAATTTTTGGGTTAGGTCAATCCGTTCGCGAGATATGGGACTTTGAAGCCAAGAAATGGTTGAGAAGGCAAAAAATTTTTCGCAATTCTGCTGCTCCAAACGCTTAACCAGAATGGCCTAGGGAAAAAATACACATACCGTTGTAATCGGGCGAGTTTCTGCTTTCAGATGCAACAGGAATTTTTGGGTTACGTCAATCCGTTCGCGAGATATGGGAGTTTGAAGACAAGAAATGGTTGAGGAGGCAAAAAATTTTTCGCAATTCTGCTGCTCCAAACGCTTAACCAGAATGGCCTAGGGAAAAAATACACATACCGTTGTAATCGGGCGAGTTTCTACTTTCAGATGCAATAGGAATATTTGGGTTAGGTCAATCCGTTCGCGAGATATGGGACTTTGAAGCCAAGAAATGGTTGAGAAGGCAAAAAATTTTTCGCAATTCTGCTGCTCCAAACGCTTAACCAGAATGGCCTAGGGAAAAAATACACATACCGTTGTAATCGGGCGGGTTTCTACTTTCAGATGCAATAGGAATTTTTGGGTTAGGTCAATCCGTTCGCGAGATATGGGACTTTGAAGCCAAGAAATGGTAGAGAAGGCAAAAAATTTTTCACAATTCTGCTGCTCCAAACGCTTAACCAGAATGGCCTAGGGAAAAAATACAAATACCGTTGTAATCGGGCGAGTTTCTACTTTCAGATGCAATAGGAATTTTGGGGTTAGGTCAATCCGTTCGCGAGATATGGGACTTTGAAGCCAAGAAATGGTTGAGAAGGCAAAAAATTTTTCGCAATTCTGCTGCTCCAAACGCTTAACCAGAATGGCCTAGGGAAAAAATACACATACCGTTGTAATCGGGCGAGTTTCTGCTTTCAGATGCAACAGGAATTTTTGGGTTACGTCAATCCGTTCGCGAGATATGGGAGTTTGAAGACAAGAAATGGTTGAGGAGGCAAAAAATTTTTCGCAATTCTGCTGCTCCAAACGCTTAACCAGAATGGCCTAGGGAAAAAATACACATACCGTTGTAATCGGGCGAGTTTCTACATTCAGATGCAATAGGAATTTTTGGGTTAGGTCAATCCGTTCGCGAGATATGGGAGTTTGAAGCCAAGAAATGGTAGAGAAGGCAAAAAATTTTTCACAATTCTGCTGCTCCAAACGCTTAACCAGAATGGCCTAGGGAAAAAATACACATACCGTTGTAATCGGGCGAGTTTCTACTTTCAGATGCAATAGGAATATTTGGGTTAGGTCAATCCGTTCGCGAGATATGGGACTTTGAAGCCAAGAAATGGTTGAGAAGGCAAAAAATTTTTCGCAATTCTGCTGCTCCAAACGCTTAACCAGAATGGCCTAGGGAAAAAATACAAATTCCGTTGTAATCGGGCGAGTTTCTACTTTCAGATGCAATAGGAATTTTTGGGTTAGGTCAATCCGTTCGCGTGATATGGGAGTTTGAAGCTAAGAAATGGTTGAGAAGACAACAAATTTTTCGCACTTCTGCTGCTCCAAACGCTTAACCAGAATGGCCTAGGGAAAAAATACACATACCTTTATAATCGGGCGAGTTTCTACTTTCAGATGCAATAGGAATTTTTGGGTTAGGTCAATCCGTTCGCGAGATATGGGAGTTTGTAGCTAAGAAATGGTTGAGAAGGCAAAAAATTTTTCGCAATGCTGCTGCTCCAAACGCTTAACCAGAATGGCCTAGGGAAAAAATACGCATACCGTTGTAATCGGGCGAGTTTCTACTTTCAGATGCAACAGGAATTTTTGGGTTAGGTCAATCCGTTCGCGAGATATGGGAGTTTGAAGCTAAGAAATGGTTGAGAAGACAACAAATTTTTCGCACTTCTGCTGCTCCAAACGCTTAACCAGAATGGCCTAGGGAAAAAATACACATACCGTTGTAATCGGGCGGGTTTCTACTTTCAGATGCAATAGGAATTTTTGGGTTAGGTCAATCCGTTCGCGAGATATGGGACTTTGAAGCCAAGAAATGGTAGAGAAGGCAAAAAATTTTTCACAATTCTGCTGCTCCAAACGCTTAACCAGAATGGCCTAGGGAAAAAATACACATACCGTTGTAATCGGGCGAGTTTCTACTTTCAGATGCAATAGGAATTTTTGGGTTAGGTCAATCCGTTCGCGAGATATGGGACTTTGAAGCCAAGAAATGGTTGAGAAGGCAAAAAATTTTTCGCAATTCTGCTGCTCCAAACGCTTAACCAGAATGGCCTAGGGAAAAAATACACATACCGTTGTAATCGGGCGAGTTTCTGCTTTCAGATGCAACAGGAATTTTTGGGTTACGTCAATCCGTTCGCGAGATATGGGAGTTTGAAGACAAGAAATGGTTGAGGAGGCAAAAAATTTTTCGCAATTCTGCTGCTCCAAACGCTTAACCAGAATGGCCTAGGGAAAAAATACACATACCGTTGTAATCGGGCGAGATTCTACATTCAGATGCAATAGGAATTTTTGGGTTAGGTCAATCCGTTCGCGAGATATGGGAGTTTGAAGCCAAGAAATGGTAGAGAAGGCAAAAAATTTTTCACAATTCTGCTGCTCCAAACGCTTAACCAGAATGGCCTAGGGAAAAAATACACAAACCGTTGTAATCGGGCGAGTTTCTACTTTCAGATGCAATAGGAATTTTTGGGTTAGGTCAATCCGTTCGCGAGATATGGGACTTTGAAGCCAAGAAATGGTAGAGAAGGCAAAAAATTTTTCACAATTCTGCTGCTCCAAACGCTTAACCAGAATGGCCTAGGGAAAAAATACACATACCGTTGTAATCGGGCGAGTTTCTGCTTTCAGATGCAACAGGAATTTTTGGGTTACGTCAATCCGTTCGCGAGATATGGGAGTTTGAAGACAAGAAATGGTTGAGGAGGCAAAAAATTTTTCGCAATTCTGCTGCTCCAAACGCTTAACCAGAATGGCCTAGGGAAAAAATACACATACCGTTGTAATCGGGCGAGTTTCTACTTTCAGATGCAATAGGAATATTTGGGTTAGGTCAATCCGTTCGCGAGATATGGGACTTTGAAGCCAAGAAATGGTTGAGAAGGCAAAAAATTTTTCGCAATTCTGCTGCTCCAAACGCTTAACCAGAATGGCCTAGGGAAAAAATACACATACCGTTGTAATCGGGCGGGTTTCTACTTTCAGATGCAATAGGAATTTTTGGGTTAGGTCAATCCGTTCGCGAGATATGGGACTTTGAAGCCAAGAAATGGTAGAGAAGGCAAAAAATTTTTCACAATTCTGCTGCTCCAAACGCTTAACCAGAATGGCCTAGGGAAAAAATACAAATACCGTTGTAATCGGGCGAGTTTCTACTTTCAGATGCAATAGGAATTTTGGGGTTAGGTCAATCCGTTCGCGAGATATGGGACTTTGAAGCCAAGAAATGGTTGAGAAGGCAAAAAATTTTTCGCAATTCTGCTGCTCCAAACGCTTAACCAGAATGGCCTAGGGAAAAAATACACATACCGTTGTAATCGGGCGAGTTTCTGCTTTCAGATGCAACAGGAATTTTTGGGTTACGTCAATCCGTTCGCGAGATATGGGAGTTTGAAGACAAGAAATGGTTGAGGAGGCAAAAAATTTTTCGCAATTCTGCTGCTCCAAACGCTTAACCAGAATGGCCTAGGGAAAAAATACACATACCGTTGTAATCGGGCGGGTTTCTACTTTCAGATGCAATAGGAATTTTTGGGTTAGGTCAATCCGTTCGCGAGATATGGGACTTTGAAGCCAAGAAATGGTAGAGAAGGCAAAAAATTTTTCACAATTCTGCTGCTCCAAACGCTTAACCAGAATGGCCTAGGGAAAAAATACACATACCGTTGTAATCGGGCGAGTTTCTACTTTCAGATGCAATAGGAATTTTTGGGTTAGGTCAATCCGTTCGCGAGATATGGGACTTTGAAGCCAAGAAATGGTTGAGAAGGCAAAAAATTTTTCGCAATTCTGCTGCTCCAAACGCTTAACCAGAATGGCCTAGGGAAAAAATACACATACCGTTGTAATCGGGCGAGTTTCTGCTTTCAGATGCAACAGGAATTTTTGGGTTACGTCAATCCGTTCGCGAGATATGGGAGTTTGAAGACAAGAAATGGTTGAGGAGGCAAAAAATTTTTCGCAATTCTGCTGCTCCAAACGCTTAACCAGAATGGCCTAGGGAAAAAATACACATACCGTTGTAATCGGGCGGGTTTCTACTTTCAGATGCAATAGGAATTTTTGGGTTAGGTCAATCCGTTCGCGAGATATGGGACTTTGAAGCCAAGAAATGGTAGAGAAGGCAAAAAATTTTTCACAATTCTGCTGCTCCAAACGCTTAACCAGAATGGCCTAGGGAAAAAATACACATACCGTTGTAATCGGGCGAGTTTCTACTTTCAGATGCAATAGGAATTTTTGGGTTAGGTCAATCCGTTCGCGAGATATGGGACTTTGAAGCCAAGAAATGGTTGAGAAGGCAAAAAATTTTTCGCAATTCTGCTGCTCCAAACGCTTAACCAAAAATGGCCTAAGGAAAAAATACACATACCGTTGTAATCGGGCGAGTTTCTGCTTTCAGATGCAACAGGAATTTTTGGGTTACGTCAATCCGTTCGCGAGATATGGGAGTTTGAAGACAAGAAATGGTTGAGGAGGCAAAAAATTTTTCGCAATTCTGCTGCTCCAAACGCTTAACCAGAATGGCCTAGGGAAAAAATACACATACCGTTGTAATCGGGCGAGTTTCTACATTCAGATGCAATAGGAATTTTTGGGTTAGGTCAATCCGTTCGCGAGATATGGGACTTTGAAGCCAAGAAATGGTTGAGAAGGCAAAAAATTTTTCGCAATTCTGCTGCTCCAAACGCTTAACCAGAATGGCCTAGGGAAAAAATACACATACCGTTGTAATCGGGCGAGTTTCTACTTTCAGATGCAATAGGAATTTTTGGGTTAGGTCAATCCCTTCGCGAGATATGGGACTTTGAAGCCAAGAAATGGTTGAGAAGGCAAGAAATTTTTCGCAATTCTGCTGCTCCAAACGCTTAACCAGAATGGCCTGGGGAAAAAATACAAATACAGTTGTAATCGGGCGAGTTTCTACTTTCAGATGCAATACGAATTTTTGGGTTAGGTCAATCCGTTCGCGAGATATGGGAGTTTGAAGACAAGAAATGGTTGAGAAGGCAAACAATTTTTCGCAATTCTGCTGCTCCAAACGCTTAACCAGAATGGCCTAGGGAAAAAATACACATACCGTTATAATCGGGCGAGTTTCTACTTTCAGATGCAATAGGAATTTTTGGGTTAGGTCAATCCGTTCGCGAGATATGGGAGTTTGAAGCTAAGAAATGGTTGAGAAGGCAAAAAATTTTGCCCAATTCTGCTGCTCCAAACGCTTAACCAGAATGGCCTAGGGAAAAAATACACATACCGTTGTAATCGGGCGAGTTTCTACCTTCAGATGCAATAGGAATTTTTGGGTTAGGTCAATCCGTTCGCGAGATATGGGAGTTTGATGCCAAGAAATGGTAGAGAAGGCAAAAAATTTTTCACAATTCTGCTGCTCCAAACGCTTAACCAGAATGGCCTAGGGAAAAAATACACATACCTTTGTAATCGGGCGAGTTTCTACTTTCAGATGCAATAGGAATTTTTGGGTTAGTCAATCCGTTCGCGAGATATGGGACTTTGAAGCCAAGAAATGGTTGAGAAGGCAAAAAATTTTCGCAATTCTGCTGCTCCAAACGCTTAACCAGAATGGCCTAGGGAAAAAATACACATACCGTTGTAATCGGGCGAGTTTCTGCTTTCAGATGCAACAGGAATTTTTGGGTTACGTCAATCCGTTCGCGAGATATGGGAGTTTGAAGACAAGAAATGGTTGAGGAGGCAAAAAATTTTTCGCAATTCTGCTGCTCCAAACGCTTAACCAGAATGGCCTAGGGAAAAAATACACATACCGTTGTAATCGGGCGAGTTTCTACATTCAGATGCAATAGGAATTTTGGGTTAGGTCAATCCGTTCGCGAGATATGGGAGTTTGAAGCCAAGAAATGTAGAGAAGGCAAAAAATTTTCACAATTCTGCTGCTCCAAACGCTTAACCAGAATGGCCTAGGGAAAAAATACACATACCGTTGTAATCGGGCGAGTTTCTACTTTCAGATGCAATAGGAATATTTGGGTTAGGTCAATCCGTTCGCGAGATATGGGACTTTGAAGCCAAGAAATGGTTGAGAAGGCAAAAAATTTTTCGCAATTCTGCTGCTCCAAACGCTTAACCAGAATGGCCTAGGGAAAAAATACAAATTCCGTTGTAATCGGGCGAGTTTCTACATTCAGATGCAATAGGAATTTTTGGGTTAGGTCAATCCGTTCGCGTGATATGGGAGTTTGAAGCTAAGAAATGGTTGAGAAGACAACAAATTTTTCGCACTTCTGCTGCTCCAAACGCTTAACCAGAATGGCCTAGGGAAAAAATACACATACCTTTATAATCGGGCGAGTTTCTACTTTCAGATGCAATAGGAATTTTTGGGTTAGGTCAATCCGTTCGCGAGATATGGGAGTTTGTAGCTAAGAAATGGTTGAGAAGGCAAAAAATTTTTCGCAATGCTGCTGCTCCAAACGCTTAACCAGAATGGCCTAGGGAAAAAATACACATACCGTTGTAATCGGGCGAGTTTCTACTTTCAGATGCAACAGGAATTTTTGGGTTAGGTCAATCCGTTCGCGAGATATGGGAGTTTGAAGCTAAGAAATGGTTGAGAAGACAACAAATTTTTCGCACTTCTGCTGCTCCAAACGCTTAACCAGAATGGCCTAGGGAAAAAATACACATACCGTTGTAATCGGGCGGGTTTCTACTTTCAGATGCAATAGGAATTTTTGGGTTAGGTCAATCCGTTCGCGAGATATGGGACTTTGAAGCCAAGAAATGGTAGAGAAGGCAAAAAATTTTTCACAATTCTGCTGCTCCAAACGCTTAACCAGAATGGCCTAGGGAAAAAATACACATACCGTTGTAATCGGGCGAGTTTCTACTTTCAGATGCAATAGGAATTTTTGGGTTAGGTCAATCCGTTCGCGAGATATGGGACTTTGAAGCCAAGAAATGGTTGAGAAGGCAAAAAATTTTCGCAATTCTGCTGCTCCAAACGCTTAACCAGAATGGCCTAGGGAAAAAATACACATACCGTTGTAATCGGGCGAGTTTCTGCTTTCAGATGCAACAGGAATTTTTGGGTTACGTCAATCCGTTCGCGAGATATGGGAGTTTGAAGACAAGAAATGGTTGAGGAGGCAAAAAATTTTTCGCAATTCTGCTGCTCCAAACGCTTAACCAGAATGGCCTAGGGAAAAAATACACATACCGTTGTAATCGGCGAGTTTCTACATTCAGATGCAATAGGAATTTTTGGGTTAGGTCAATCCGTTCGCGAGATATGGGAGTTTGAAGCCAAGAAATGGTAGAGAAGGCAAAAAATTTTTCACAATTCTGCTGCTCCAAACGCTTAACCAGAATGGCCTAGGGAAAAAATACACATACCGTTGTAATCGGGCGAGTTTCTACTTTCAGATGCAATAGGAATATTTGGGTTAGGTCAATCCGTTCGCGAGATATGGGACTTTGAAGCCAAGAAATGGTTGAGAAGGCAAAAAATTTTTCGCAATTCTGCTGCTCCAAACGCTTAACCAGAATGGCCTAGGGAAAAAATACACATACCGTTGTAATCGGGCGGGTTTCTACTTTCAGATGCAATAGGAATATTTTGGGTTAGGTCAATCCGTTCGCGAGATATGGGACTTTGAAGCCAAGAAATGGTAGAGAAGGCAAAAAATTTTTCACAATTCTGCTGCTCCAAACGCTTAACCAGAATGGCCTAGGGAAAAAATACACATACCGTTGTAATCGGGCGAGTTTCTACTTTCAGATGCAATAGGAATTTTGGGGTTAGGTCAATCCGTTCGCGAGATATGGGACTTTGAAGCCAAGAAATGGTTGAGAAGGCAAAAAATTTTTCGCAATTCTGCTGCTCCAAACGCTTAACCAGAATGGCCTAGGGAAAAAATACACATACCGTTGTAATCGGGCGAGTTTCTGCTTTCAGATGCAACAGGAATTTTTGGGTTACGTCAATCCGTTCGCGAGATATGGGAGTTTGAAGACAAGAAATGGTTGAGGAGGCAAAAAATTTTTCGCAATTCTGCTGCTCCAAACGCTTAACCAGAATGGCCTAGGGAAAAAATACACATACCGTTGTAATCGGGCGAGTTTCTACATTCAGATGCAATAGGAATTTTTGGGTTAGGTCAATCCGTTCGCGAGATATGGGAGTTTGAAGCCAAGAAATGGTAGAGAAGGCAAAAAATTTTTCACAATTCTGCTGCTCCAAACGCTTAACCAGAATGGCCTAGGGAAAAAATACACATACCGTTGTAATCGGGCGAGTTTCTACTTTCAGATGCAATAGGAATATTTGGGTTAGGTCAATCCGTTCGCGAGATATGGGACTTTGAAGCCAAGAAATGGTTGAGAAGGCAAAAAATTTTTCACAACTCTGCTGCTCCAAACGTTTAACCAGAATGGCCTAGGGAAAAAATACACATACCGTTGTAATCGGGCGAGTTTCTACCTTCAGATGCAATAGGAATTTTTGGGTTAGGTCAATCCGTTCGCGAGATATGGGAGTTTGAAGCCAAGAAATGGTAGAGAAGGCAAAAAATTTTTCACAATTCTGCTGCTCCAAACGCTTAACCAGAATGGCCTAGGGAAAAAATACACATACCGTTGTAATCGGGCAAGTTTCTACTTTCAGATGCAATAGGAATATTTGGGTTAGGTCAATCCGTTCGCGAGATATGGGACTTTGAAGCCAAGAAATGGTTGAGAAGCCAAAAAATTTTTCGCAATTCTGCTGCTCCAAACGCTTAACCAGAATGGCCTAGGGAAAAAATACAAATTCCGTTGTAATCGGGCGAGTTTCTACTTTCAGATGCAATAGGAATTTTTGGGTTAGGTCAATCCGTTCGCGTGATATGGGAGTTTGAAGCTAAGAAATGGTTGAGAAGACAACAAATTTTTCGCACTTCTGCTGCTCCAAACGCTTAACCAGAATGGCCTAGGGAAAAAATACACATACCGTTGTAATCGGGCTGGTTTCTACTTTCAGATGCAATAGGAATTTTTGGGTTAGGTCAATCCGTTCGCGAGATATGGGACTTTGAAGCCAAGAAATGGTTGAGAAGGCAAAAAATTTTTCGCAATTCTGCTGCTCCAAACGCTTAACCAGAATGGCCTAGGGAAAAAATACACATACCGTTGTAATCGGGCGAGTTTCTACTTTCAGATGCAATAGGAATTTTTGGGGTAGGTCAATCCGTTCGCGAGATATGGGAGTTTGAAACCAAGAAGTGGTAGAGAATGCAAAAAATTTTTCACAATTCTGCTGCTCCAAACGCTTAACCAGAATGGCCTAGGGAAAAAATACACATACCGTTATAATCGGGCGAGTTTCTACTTTCAGATGCAATAGGAATTTTTGGGTTAGGTCAATCCGTTCGCGAGGTATGGGAGTTTGAAGCTAAGAAATGGTTGAGAAGGCAAAAAATTTTTCACAATTCTGCTGCTCCAAACGTTTAACCAGAATGGCCTAGGGAAAAAATACACATACCGTTGTAATCGGGCGAGTTTCTACCTTCAGATGCAATAGGAATTTTTGGGTTAGGTCAATCCGTTCGCGAGATATGGGAGTTTGAAGCCAAGAAATGGTAGAGAAGGCAAAAAATTTTTCACAATTCTGCTGCTCCAAACGCTTAACCAGAATGGCCTAGGGAAAAAATACACATACCGTTGTAATCGGGCGAGTTTCTACTTTCAGATGCAATAGGAATATTTGGGTTAGGTCAATCCGTTCGCGAGATATGGGACTTTGAAGCCAAGAAATGGTTGAGAAGGCAAAAAATTTTTCGCAATTCTGCTGCTCCAAACGCTTAACCAGAATGGCCTAGGGAAAAAATACAAATTCCGTTGTAATCGGGCGAGATTCTACTTTCAGATGCAATAGGAATTTTTGGGTTAGGTCAATCCGTTCGCGTGATATGGGAGTTTGAAGCTAAGAAATGGTTGAGAAGACAACAAATTTTTCGCACTTCTGCTGCTCCAAACGCTTAACCAGAATGGCCTAGGGAAAAAATACACATACCGCTATAATCGGGCGAGTTTCTACTTTCAGATGCAATAGGAATTTTTGGGTTAGGTCAATCCGTTCGCGAGATATGGGAGTTTGAAGCTAAGAAATGGTTGAGAAGGCAAAAAATTTTTCACAATTCTGCTGCTCCAAACGTTTAACCAGAATGGCCTAGGGAAAAAATACACATACCGTTGTAATCGGGCGAGTTTCTACCTTCAGATGCGATAGGAATTTTTGGGTTAGGTCAATCCGTTCGCGAGATATGGGAGTTTGAAGCCAAGAAATGGTAGAGAAGGCAAAAAATTTTTCACAATTCTGCTGCTCCAAACGCTTAACCAGAATGGCCTAGGGAAAAAATACACATACATTTGTAATCGGGCAAGTTTCTACTTTCAGATGCAATAGGAATATTTGGGTTAGGTCAATCCGTTCGCGAGATATGGGACTTTGAAGCCAAGAAATGGTTGAGAAGGCAAAAAATTTTTCGCAATTCTGCTGCTCCAAACGCTTAACCAGAATGGCCTAGGGAAAAAATACACATACCGTTGTAATCGGGCGAGTTTCTACTTTCAGATGCAATAGGAATATTTGGGTTAGGTCAATCCGTTCGCGAGATATGGGACTTTGAAGCCAAGAAATGGTTGAGAAGGCAAAAAATTTTTCGCAATTCTGCTGCTCCAAACGCTTAACCAGAATGGCCTAGGGAAAAAATACAAATTCCGTTGTAATCGGGCGAGTTTCTACTTTCAGATGCAATAGGAATTTTTGGGTTAGGTCAATCCGTTCGCGTGATATGGGAGTTTGAAGCTAAGAAATGGTTGAGAAGACAACAAATTTTTCGCACTTCTGCTGCTCCAAACGCTTAACCAGAATGGCCTAGGGAAAAAATACACATACCTTTATAATCGGGCGAGTTTCTACTTTCAGGTGCAATAGGAATTTTTGGGTTAGGTCAATCCGTTCGCGAGATATGGGAGTTTGTAGCTAAGAAATGGTTGAGAAGGCAAAAAATTTTTCGCAATGCTGCTGCTCCAAACGCTTAACCAGAATGGCCTAGGGAAAAAATACACATACCGTTGTAATCGGGCGGGTTTCTACTTTCAGATGCAATAGGAATTTTTGGGTTAGGTCAATCCGTTCGCGAGATATGGGACTTTGAAGCCAAGAAATGGTTGAGAAGGCAAAACATTTTTCGCA
This sequence comes from Ptiloglossa arizonensis, assembly GCF_051014685.1. Taxonomy (NCBI): domain Eukaryota; kingdom Metazoa; phylum Arthropoda; class Insecta; order Hymenoptera; family Colletidae; genus Ptiloglossa; species Ptiloglossa arizonensis. The sequence goes on along the minus strand of NW_027479145.1, from coordinate 188,258 downwards.
ATTCTGCTGCTCCAAACGCTTAACCAGAATGGCCTAGGGAAAAAATACACATACCGTTATAATCGGGCGAGTTTCTACTTTCAGATGCAATAGGAATTTTTGGGTTAGGTCAATCCGTTCGCGAGATATGGGAGTTTGAAGCTAAGAAATGGTTGAGAAGGCAAAAAATTTTTCACAATTCTGCTGCTCCAAACGTTTAACCAGAATGGCCTAGGGAAAAAATACACATACCGTTGTAATCGGGCGAGTTTCTACCTTCAGATGCAATAGGAATTTTTGGGTTAGGTCAATCCGTTCGCGAGATATGGGAGTTTGAAGCCAAGAAATGGTAGAGAAGGCAAAAAATTTTTCACAATTCTGCTGCTCCAAACGCTTAACCAGAATGGCCTAGGGAAAAAATACACATACCGTTGTAATCGGGCGAGTTTCTACTTTCAGATGCAATAGGAATATTTGGGTTAGGTCAATCCGTTCGCGAGATATGGGACTTTGAAGCCAAGAAATGGTTGAGAAGGCAAAAAATTTTTCGCAATTCTGCTGCTCCAAACGCTTAACCAGAATGGCCTAGGGAAAAAATACAAATTCCGTTGTAATCGGGCGAGATTCTACTTTCAGATGCAATAGGAATTTTTGGGTTAGGTCAATCCGTTCGCGTGATATGGGAGTTTGAAGCTAAGAAATGGTTGAGAAGACAACAAATTTTTCGCACTTCTGCTGCTCCAAACGCTTAACCAGAATGGCCTAGGGAAAAAATACACATACCTTTATAATCGGGCGAGTTTCTACTTTCAGGTGCAATAGGAATTTTTGGGTTAGGTCAATCCGTTCGCGAGATATGGGAGTTTGTAGCTAAGAAATGGTTGAGAAGGCAAAAAATTTTTCGCAATGCTGCTGCTCCAAACGCTTAACCAGAATGGCCTAGGGAAAAAATACACATACCGTTGTAATCGGGCGAGTTTCTACTTTCAGATGCAACAGGAATTTTTGGGTTAGGTCAATCCGTTCGCGCGATATGGGAGTTTGAAGCTAAGAAATGGTTGAGAAGACAACAAATTTTTCGCACTTCTGCTGCTCCAAACGCTTAACCAGAATGGCCTAGGGAAAAAATACACATACCGTTGTTATCGGGCGGGTTTCTACTTTCAGATGCAATAGGAATTTTTGGGTTAGGTCAATCCGTTCGCGAGATATGGGAGTTTGAAGCCAAGAAATGGTAGAGAAGGCAAAAAATTTTTCACAATTCTGCTGCTCCAAACGCTTAACCAGAATGGCCTAGGGAAAAAATACACATACATTTGTAATCGGGCAAGTTTCTACTTTCAGATGCAATAGGAATATTTGGGTTAGGTCAATCTGTTCGCGAGATATGGGACTTTGAAGCCAAGAAATGGTTGAGAAGGCAAAAAATTTTTCGCAATTCTGCTGCTCCAGACGCTTAACCAGAATGGCCTAGGGAAAAAATACACATACCGTTGTAATCGGGCGAGTTTCTACTTTCAGATGCAACAGGAATTTTTGGGTTAGGTCAATCCGTTCGCGCGATATGGGAGTTTGAAGCTAAGAAATGGTTGAGAAGACAACAAATTTTTCGCACTTCTGCTGCTCCAAACGCTTAACCAGAATGGCCTAGGGAAAAAATACACATACCGTTGTTATCGGGCGGGTTTCTACTTTCAGATGCAATAGGAATTTTTGGGTTAGGTCAATCCGTTCGCGAGATATGGGAGTTTGAAGCCAAGAAATGGTAGAGAAGGCAAAAAATTTTTCACAATTCTGCTGCTCCAAACGCTTAACCAGAATGGCCTAGGGAAAAAATACACATACATTTGTAATCGGGCAAGTTTCTACTTTCAGATGCAATAGGAATATTTGGGTTAGGTCAATCTGTTCGCGAGATATGGGACTTTGAAGCCAAGAAATGGTTGAGAAGGCAAAAAATTTTTCGCAATTCTGCTGCTCCAGACGCTTAACCAGAATGGCCTAGGGAAAAAATACAAATTCCGTTGTAATCGGGCGAGTTTCTACTTTCAGATGCAACAGGAATTTTTGGGTTAGGTCAATCCGTTCGCGAGATATGGGAGTTTGAAGCTAAGAAATGGTTGAGAAGACAACAAATTTTTCGCACTTCTGCTGCTCCAAACGCTTAACCAGAATGGCCTAGGGAAAAAATACACATACCGTTGTTATCGGGCGGGTTTCTACTTTCAGATGCAATAGGAATTTTTGGGTTAGGTCAATCCGTTCGCGAGATATGGGAGTTTGAAGCCAAGAAATGGTAGAGAAGGCAAAAAATTTTTCACAATTCTGCTGCTCCAAACGCTTAACCAGAATGGCCTAGGGAAAAAATACACATACATTTGTAATCGGGCAAGTTTCTACTTTCAGATGCAATAGGAATATTTGGGTTAGGTCAATCTGTTCGCGAGATATGGGACTTTGAAGCCAAGAAATGGTTGAGAAGGCAAAAAATTTTTCGCAATTCTGCTGCTCCAGACGCTTAACCAGAATGGCCTATGGAAAAAATACAAATTCCGTTGTAATCGGGCGAGTTTCTACTTTCAGATGCAATAGGAATTTTTGGGTTAGGTCAATCCGTTCGCGTGATATGGGAGTTTGAAGCTAAGAAATGGTTGAGAAGACAACAAATTTTTCGCACTTCTGCTGCTCCAAACGCTTAACCAGAATGGCCTAGGGAAAAAATACACATACCGTTGTAATCGGGCTGGTTTCTACTTTCAGATGCAATAGGAATTTTTGGGTTAGGTCAATCCGTTCGCGAGATATGGGACTTTGAAGCCAAGAAATGGTTGAGAAGGCAAAAAATTTTTCACAATTCTGCTGCTCCAAACGTTTAACCAGAATGGCCTAGGGAAAAAATACACATACCGTTGTAATCGGGCGAGATTCTACCTTCAGATGCAATAGGAATTTTTGGGTTAGGTCAATCCGTTCGCGAGATATGGGAGTTTGAAGCCAAGAAATGGTAGAGAAGGCAAAAAATTTTTCACAATTCTGCTGCTCCAAACGCTTAACCAGAATGGCCTAGGGAAAAAATACACATACCGTTGTAATCGGGCGAGTTTCTACTTTCAGATGCAATAGGAATATTTGGGTTAGGTCAATCCGTTCGCGAGATATGGGACTTTGAAGCCAAGAAATGGTTGAGAAGGCAAAAAATTTTTCGCAATTCTGCTGCTCCAAACGCTTAACCAGAATGGCCTAGGGAAAAAATACAAATTCCGTTGTAATCGGGCGAGATTCTACTTTCAGATGCAATAGGAATTTTTGGGTTAGGTCAATCCGTTCGCGTGATATGGGAGTTTGAAGCTAAGAAATGGTTGAGAAGACAACAAATTTTTCGCACTTCTGCTGCTCCAAACGCTTAACCAGAATGGCCTAGGGAAAAAATACACATACCTTTATAATCGGGCGAGTTTCTACTTTCAGGTGCAATAGGAATTTTTGGGTTAGGTCAATCCGTTCGCGAGATATGGGAGTTTGTAGCTAAGAAATGGTTGAGAAGGCAAAAAATTTTTCGCAATGCTGCTGCCCAAACGCTTAACCAGAATTGCCTAGGGAAAAAATACACATACCGTTGTAATCGGGCGAGTTTCTACTTTCAGATGCAACAGGAATTTTTGGGTTAGGTCAATCCGTTCGCGAGATATGGGAGTTTGAAGCTAAGAAATGGTTGAGAAGACAACAAATTTTTCGCACTTCTGCTGCTCCAAACGCTTAACCAGAATGGCCTAGGGAAAAAATACACATACCGTTGTAATCGGGCGGGTTTCTACTTTCAGATGCAATAGGAATTTTTGGGTTAGGTCAATCCGTTCGCAAGATATGGGACTTTGAAGCCAAGAAATGGTTGACAAGGCAAAAAATTTTTCGCAATTCTGCTGCTCCAAACGCTTAACCAGAATGGCCTAGGGAAAAAATACACATACCGCTATAATCGGGCGAGTTTCTACTTTCAGATGCAATAGGAATTTTTGGGTTAGGTCAATCCGTTCGCGAGATATGGGAGTTTGAAGCTAAGAAATGGTTGAGAAGGCAAAAAATTTTTCACAATTCTGCTGCTCCAAACGTTTAACCAGAATGGCCTAGGGAAAAAATACACATACCGTTGTAATCGGGCGAGTTTCTACCTTCAGATGCGATAGGAATTTTTGGGTTAGGTCAATCCGTTCGCGAGATATGGGAGTTTGAAGCCAAGAAATGGTAGAGAAGGCAAAAAATTTTTCACAATTCTGCTGCTCCAAACGCTTAACCAGAATGGCCTAGGGAAAAAATACACATACATTTGTAATCGGGCAAGTTTCTACTTTCAGATGCAATAGGAATATTTGGGTTAGGTCAATCCGTTCGCGAGATATGGGACTTTGAAGCCAAGAAATGGTTGAGAAGGCAAAAAATTTTTCGCAATTCTGCTGCTCCAAACGCTTAACCAGAATGGCCTAGGGAAAAAATACAAATTCCGTTGTAATCGGGCGAGTTTCTACTTTCAGATGCAATAGGAATTTTTGGGTTAGGTCAATCCGTTCGCGTGATATGGGAGTTTGAAGCTAAGAAATGGTTGAGAAGACAACAAATTTTTCGCACTTCTGCTGCTCCAAACGCTTAACCAGAATGGCCTAGGGAAAAAATACACATACCGTTGTAATCGGGCTGGTTTCTACTTTCAGATGCAATAGGAATTTTTGGGTTAGGTCAATCCGTTCGCGAGATATGGGACTTTGAAGGCAAGAAATGGTTGAGAAGGCAAAAAATTTTTCGCAATTCTGCTGCTCCAAACGCTTAACCAGAATGGCCTAGGGAAAAAATACACATACCGTTGTAATCGGGCGAGTTTCTACTTTCAGATGCAATAGGAATTTTTGGGTTAGGTCAATCCGTTCGCGAGATATGGGAGTTTGAAGCCAAGAAATGGTAGAGAAGGCAAAAAATTTTTCACAATTCTGCTGCTCCAAACGCTTAACCAGAATGGCCTAGGGAAAAAATACACATACCGTTGTAATCGGGCGAGTTTCTACTTTCAGATGCAATAGGAATTTTTGGGTTAGGTCAATCCGTTCGCGTGATATGGGAGTTTGAAGCTAAGAAATGGTTGAGAAGACAACAAATTTTTCGCACTTCTGCTGCTCCAAACGCTTAACCAGAATGGCCTAGGGAAAAAATACACATACCTTTATAATCGGGCGAGTTTCTACTTTCAGGTGCAATAGGAATTTTTGGGTTAGGTCAATCCGTTCGCGAGATATGGGAGTTTGTAGCTAAGAAATGGTTGAGAAGGCAAAAAATTTTTCGCAATGCTGCTGCTCCAAACGCTTAACCAGAATGGCCTAGGGAAAAAATACACATACCGTTGTAATCGGGCGGGTTTCTACTTTCAGATGCAATAGGAATTTTTGGGTTTGGTCAATCCGTTCGCGAGATATGGGACTTTGAAGCCAAGAAATGGTTGAGAAGGCAAAAAATTTTTCGCAATTCTGCTGCTCCAAACGCTTAACCAGAATGGCCTAGGGAAAAAATACACATACCGTTATAATCGGGCGAGTTTCTACTTTCAGATGCAATAGGAATTTTTGGGTTAGGTCAATCCGTTCGCGAGATATGGGAGTTTGAAGCTAAGAAATGGTTGAGAAGGCAAAAAATTTTTCACAATTCTGCTGCTCCAAACGTTTAACCAGAATGGCCTAGGGAAAAAATACACATACCGTTGTAATCGGGCGAGTTTCTACCTTCAGATGCAATAGGAATTTTTGGGTTAGGTCAATCCGTTCGCGAGATATGGGAGTTTGAAGCCAAGAAATGGTAGAGAAGGCAAAAAATTTTTCACAATTCTGCTGCTCCAAACGCTTAACCAGAATGGCCTAGGGAAAAAATACACATACCGTTATAATCGGGCGAGTTTCTACTTTCAGATGCAATAGGAATTTTTGGGTTAGGTCAATCCGTTCGCGAGATATGGGAGTTTGAAGCTAAGAAATGGTTGAGAAGGCAAAAAATTTTTCACAATTCTGCTGCTCCAAACGTTTAACCAGAATGGCCTAGGGAAAAAATACACATACCGTTGTAATCGGGCGAGTTTCTACCTTCAGATGCAATAGGAATTTTTGGGTTAGGTCAATCCGTTCGCGAGATATGGGAGTTTGAAGCCAAGAAATGGTAGAGAAGGCAAAAAATTTTTCACAATTCTGCTGCTCCAAACGCTTAACCAGAATGGCCTAGGGAAAAAATACACATACCGTTGTAATCGGGCGAGTTTCTACTTTCAGATGCAATAGGAATATTTGGGTTAGGTCAATCCGTTCGCGAGATATGGGACTTTGAAGCCAAGAAATGGTTGAGAAGGCAAAAAATTTTTCGCAATTCTGCTGCTGCAAACGCTTAACCAGAATGGCCTAGGGAAAAAATACAAATTCCGTTGTAATCGGGCGAGTTTCTACTTTCAGATGCAATAGGAATTTTTGGGTTAGGTCAATCCGTTCGCGTGATATGGGAGTTTGAAGCTAAGAAATGGTTGAGAAGACAACAAATTTTTCGCACTTCTGCTGCTCCAAACGCTTAACCAGAATGGCCTAGGGAAAAAATACACATACCTTTATAATCGGGCGAGTTTCTACTTTCAGGTGCAATAGGAATTTTTGGGTTAGGTCAATCCGTTCGCGAGATATGGGACTTTCAAGCCAAGAAATGGTTGAGAAGGCAAAAAATTTTTCACAATTCTGCTGCTCCAAACGTTTAACCAGAATGGCCTAGGGAAAAAATACACATACCGTTGTAATCGGGCGAGTTTCTACCTTCAGATGCAATAGGAATTTTTGGGTTAGGTCAATCCGTTCGCGAGATATGGGAGTTTGAAGCCAAGAAATGGTAGAGAAGGCAAAAAATTTTTCACAATTCTGCTGCTCCAAACGCTTAACCAGAATGGCCTAGGGAAAAAATACACATACCGTTGTAATCGGGCGAGTTTCTACTTTCAGATGCAATAGGAATATTTGGGTTAGGTCAATCCGTTCGCGAGATATGGGACTTTGAAGCCAAGAAATGGTTGAGAAGGCAAAAAATTTTTCGCAATTCTGCAGCTCCAAACGCTTAACCAGAATGGCCTAGGGAAACAATACAAATTCCGTTGTAATCGGGCGAGATTCTACTTTCAGATGCAATAGGAATTTTTGGGTTAGGTCAATCCGTTCGCGTGATATGGGAGTTTGAAGCTAAGAAATGGTTGAGAAGACAACAAATTTTTCGCACTTCTGCTGCTCCAAACGCTTAACCAGAATGGCCTAGGGAAAAAATACACATACCTTTATAATCGGGCGAGTTTCTACTTTCAGGTGCAATAGGAATTTTTGGGTTAGGTCAATCCGTTCGCGAGATATGGGAGTTTGTAGCTAAGAAATGGTTGAGAAGGCAAAAAATTTTTCGCAATGCTGCTGCCCAAACGCTTAACCAGAATGGCCTAGGGAAAAAATACACATACCGTTGTAATCGGGCGAGTTTCTACTTTCAGATGCAACAGGAATTTTTGGGTTAGGTCAATCCGTTCGCGAGATATGGGAGTTTGAAGCTAAGAAATGGTTGAGAAGACAACAAATTTTTCGCACTTCTGCTGCTCCAAACGCTTAACCAGAATGGCCTAGGGAAAAAATACACATACCGTTGTAATCGGGCGGGTTTCTACTTTCAGATGCAATAGGAATTTTTGGGTTAGGTCAATCCGTTCGCAAGATATGGGACTTTGAAGCCAAGAAATGGTTGACAAGGCAAAAAATTTTTCGCAATTCTGCTGCTCCAAACGCTTAACCAGAATGGCCTAGGGAAAAAATACACATACCGCTATAATCGGGCGAGTTTCTACTTTCAGATGCAATAGGAATTTTTGGGTTAGGTCAATCCGTTCGCGAGATATGGGAGTTTGAAGCTAAGAAATGGTTGAGAAGGCAAAAAATTTTTCACAATTCTGCTGCTCCAAACGTTTAACCAGAATGGCCTAGGGAAAAAATACACATACCGTTGTAATCGGGCGAGTTTCTACCTTCAGATGCGATAGGAATTTTTGGGTTAGGTCAATCCGTTCGCGAGATATGGGAGTTTGAAGCCAAGAAATGGTAGAGAAGGCAAAAAATTTTTCACAATTCTGCTGCTCCAAACGCTTAACCAGAATGGCCTAGGGAAAAAATACACATACATTTGTAATCGGGCAAGTTTCTACTTTCAGATGCAATAGGAATATTTGGGTTAGGTCAATCCGTTCGCGAGATATGGGACTTTGAAGCCAAGAAATGGTTGAGAAGGCAAAAAATTTTTCGCAATTCTGCTGCTCCAAACGCTTAACCAGAATGGCCTAGGGAAAAAATACAAATTCCGTTGTAATCGGGCGAGTTTCTACTTTCAGATGCAATAGGAATTTTTGGGTTAGGTCAATCCGTTCGCGTGATATGGGAGTTTGAAGCTAAGAAATGGTTGAGAAGACAACAAATTTTTCGCACTTCTGCTGCTCCAAACGCTTAACCAGAATGGCCTAGGGAAAAAATACACATACCGTTGTAATCGGGCTGGTTTCTACTTTCAGATGCAATAGGAATTTTTGGGTTAGGTCAATCCGTTCGCGAGATATGGGACTTTGAAGCCAAGAAATGGTTGAGAAGGCAAAAAATTTTTCGCAATTCTGCTGCTCCAAACGCTTAACCAGAATGGCCTAGGGAAAAAATACACATACCGTTGTAATCGGGCGAGTTTCTACTTTCAGATGCAATAGGAATTTTTGGGTTAGGTCAATCCGTTCGCGAGATATGGGAGTTTGAAGCCAAGAAATGGTAGAGAAGGCAAAAAATTTTTCACAATTCTGCTGCTCCAAACGCTTAACCAGAATGGCCTAGGGAAAAAATACACATACCGTTGTAATCGGGCGAGTTTCTACTTTCAGATGCAATAGGAATTTTTGGGTTAGGTCAATCCGTTCGCGTGATATGGGAGTTTGAAGCTAAGAAATGGTTGAGAAGACAACAAATTTTTCGCACTTCTGCTGCTCCAAACGCTTAACCAGAATGGCCTAGGGAAAAAATACACATACCTTTATAATCGGGCGAGTTTCTACTTTCAGGTGCAATAGGAATTTTTGGGTTAGGTCAATCCGTTCGCGAGATATGGGAGTTTGTAGCTAAGAAATGGTTGAGAAGGCAAAAAATTTTTCGCAATGCTGCTGCTCCAAACGCTTAACCAGAATGGCCTAGGGAAAAAATACACATACCGTTGTAATCGGGCGGGTTTCTACTTTCAGATGCAATAGGAATTTTTGGGTTAGGTCAATCCGTTCGCGAGATATGGGACTTTGAAGCCAAGAAATGGTTGAGAAGGCAAAAAATTTTTCGCAATTCTGCTGCTCCAAACGCTTAACCAGAATGGCCTAGGGAAAAAATACACATACCGTTATAATCGGGCGAGTTTCTACTTTCAGATGCAATAGGAATTTTTGGGTTAGGTCAATCCGTTCGCGAGATATGGGAGTTTGAAGCTAAGAAATGGTTGAGAAGGCAAAAAATTTTTCACAATTCTGCTGCTCCAAACGTTTAACCAGAATGGCCTAGGGAAAAAATACACATACCGTTGTAATCGGGCGAGTTTCTACCTTCAGATGCAATAGGAATTTTTGGGTTAGGTCAATCCGTTCGCGAGATATGGGAGTTTGAAGCCAAGAAATGGTAGAGAAGGCAAAAAATTTTTCACAATTCTGCTGCTCCAAACGCTTAACCAGAATGGCCTAGGGAAAAAATACACATACCGTTGTAATCGGGCGAGTTTCTACTTTCAGATGCAATAGGAATATTTGGGTTAGGTCAATCCGTTCGCGAGATATGGGACTTTGAAGCCAAGAAATGGTTGAGAAGGCAAAAAATTTTTCGCAATTCTGCTGCTGCAAACGCTTAACCAGAATGGCCTAGGGAAAAAATACAAATTCCGTTGTAATCGGGCGAGTTTCTACTTTCAGATGCAATAGGAATTTTTGGGTTAGGTCAATCCGTTCGCGTGATATGGGAGTTTGAAGCTAAGAAATGGTTGAGAAGGCAAAAAATTTTTCGCAATTCTGCTGCTCCAAACGCTTAACCAGAATGGCCTAGGGAAAAAATACACATACCGTTATAATCGGGCGAGTTTCTACTTTCAGATGCAATAGGAATTTTTGGGTTAGGTCAATCCGTTCGCGAGATATGGGAGTTTGAAGCTAAGAAATGGTTGAGAAGGCAAAAAATTTTTCACAATTCTGCTGCTCCAAACGTTTAACCAGAATGGCCTAGGGAAAAAATACACATACCTTTATAATCGGGCGAGTTTCTACTTTCAGGTGCAATAAGAATTTTTGGGTTAGGTCAATCCGTTCGCGAGATATGGGAGTTTGTAGCTAAGAAATGGTTGAGAAGGCAAAAAATTTTTCGCAATGCTGCTGCTCCAAACGCTTAACCAGAATGGCCTAGGGAAAAAATACACATACCGTTGTAATCGGGCGGGTTTCTACTTTCAGATGCAATAGGAATTTTTGGGTTAGGTCAATCCGTTCGCGAGATATGGGACTTTGAAGCCAAGAAATGGTTGAGAAGGCAAAAAATTTTTCGCAATTCTGCTGCTCCAAACGCTTAACCAGAATGGCCTAGGGAAAAAATACACATACCGTTATAATCGGGCGAGTTTCTACTTTCAGATGCAATAGGAATTTTTGGGTTAGGTCAATCCGTTCGCGAGATATGGGAGTTTGAAGCTAAGAAATGGTTGAGAAGGCAAAAAATTTTTCACAATTCTGCTGCTCCAAACGTTTAACCAGAATGGCCTAGGGAAAAAATACACATACCGTTGTAATCGGGCGAGTTTCTACCTTCAGATGCAATAGGAATTTTTGGGTTAGGTCAATCCTTTCGCGAGATATGGGAGTTTGAAGCCAAGAAATGGTAGAGAAGGCAAAAAATTTTTCACAATTCTGCTGCTCCAAACGCTTAACCAGAATGGCCTAGGGAAAAAATACACATACCGTTGTAATCGGGCGAGTTTCTACTTTCAGATGCAATAGGAATATTTGGGTTAGGTCAATCCGTTCGCGAGATATGGGACTTTGAAGCCAAGAAATGGTTGAGAAGGCAAAAAATTTTTCGCAATTCTGCTGCTGCAAACGCTTAACCAGAATGGCCTAGGGAAAAAATACAAATTCCGTTGTAATCGGGCGAGTTTCTACTTTCAGATGCAATAGGAATTTTTGGGTTAGGTCAATCCGTTCGCGTGATATGGGAGTTTGAAGCTAAGAAATGGTTGAGAAGACAACAAATTTTTCGCACTTCTGCTGCTCCAAACGCTTAACCAGAATGGCCTAGGGAAAAAATACACATACCTTTATAATCGGGCGAGTTTCTACTTTCAGGTGCAATAGGAATTTTTGGGTTAGGTCAATCCGTTCGCGAGATATGGGAGTTTGTAGCTAAGAAATGGTTGAGAAGGCAAAAAATTTTTCGCAATGCTGCTGCTCCAAACGCTTAACCAGAATGCCCTAGGGAAAAAATACACATACCGTTGTAATCGGGCGAGTTTCTACTTTCAGATGCAACAGGAATTTTTGGGTTAGGTCAATCCGTTCGCGAGATATGGGAGTTTGAAGCTAAGAAATGGTTGAGAAGACAACAAATTTTTCGCACTTCTGCTGCTCCAAACGCTTAACCAGAATGGCCTAGGGAAAAAATACACATACCGTTGTAATCGGGCGGGTTTCTACTTTCAGATGCAATAGGAATTTTTGGGTTAGGTCAATCCGTTCGCAAGATATGGGACTTTGAAGCCTAGAAATGGTTGACAAGGCAAAAAATTTTTCGCAATTCTGCTGCTCCAAACGCTTAACCAGAATGGCCTAGGGAAAAAATACACATACCGTTATAATCGGGCGAGTTTCTACTTTCAGATGCAATAGGAATTTTTGGGTTAGGTCAATCCGTTCGCGAGATATGGGAGTTTGAAGCTAAGAAATGGTTGAGAAGGCAAAAAATTTTTCACAATTCTGCTGCTCCAAACGTTTAACCAGAATGGCCTAGGGAAAAAATACACATACCGTTGTAATCGGGCGAGTTTCTACCTCCAGATGCTATAGGAATTTTTGGGTTAGGTCAATCCGTTCGCGAGATATGGGAGTTTGAAGCCAAGAAATGGTAGAGAAGGCAAAAAATTTTTCACAATTCTGCTGCTCCAAACGCTTAACCAGAATGGCCTAGGGAAAAAATACACATACCGTTGTAATCGGGCGAGTTTCTACTTTCAGATGCAATAGGAATATTTGGGTTAGGTCAATCCGTTCGCGAGATATGGGACTTTGAAGCCAAGAAATGGTTGAGAAGGCAAAAAATTTTTCGCAATTCTGCTGCTCCAAACGCTTAACCAGAATGGCCTAGGGAAAAAATACAAATTCCGTTGTAATCGGGCGAGTTTCTACTTTCAGATGCAATAGGAATTTTTGGGTTAGGTCAATCCGTTCGCGTGATATGGGAGTTTGAAGCTAAGAAAAGGTTGAGAAGACAACAAATTTTTCGCACTTCTGCTGCTCCAAACGCTTAACCAGAATGGCCTAGGGAAAAAATACACATACCGTTGTAATCGGGCGGGTTTCTACTTTCAGATGCAATAGGAATTTTTGGGTTAGGTCAATCCGTTCGCGAGATATGGGACTTTGAAGCCAAGAAATGGTTGAGAAGGCAAAAAATTTTTCGCAATTCTGCTGCTCCAAACGCTTAACCAGAATGGCCTAGGGAAAAAATACACATACCGTTATAATCGGGCGAGTTTCTACTTTCAGATGCAATAGGAATTTTTGGGTTAGGTCAATCCGTTCGCGAGATATGGGAGTTTGAAGCTAAGAAATGGTTGAGAAGGCAAAAAATTTTTCACAATTCTGCTGCTCCAAACGTTTAACCAGAATGGCCTAGGGAAAAAATACACATACCGTTGTAATCGGGCGAGTTTCTACCTTCAGATGCAATAGGAATTTTTGGGTTATGTCAATCCGTTCGCGAGATATGGGAGTTTGAAGCCAAGAAATGGTAGAGAAGGCAAAAAATTTTTCACAATTCTGCTGCTCCAAACGCTTAACCAGAATGGCCTAGGGAAAAAATACACATACCGTTGTAATCGGGCGAGTTTCTACTTTCAGATGCAATAGGAATATTTGGGTTAGGTCAATCCGTTCGCGAGATATGGGACTTTGAAGCCAAGAAATGGTTGAGAAGGCAAAAAATTTTTCGCAATTCTGCTGCTCCAAACGCTTAACCAGAATGGCCTAGGGAAAAAATACAAATTCCGTTGTAATCGGGCGAGTTTCTACTTTCAGATGCAATAGGAATTTTTGGGTTAGGTCAATCCGTTCGCGTGATATGGGAGTTTGAAGCTAAGAAATGATTGAGAAGACAACAAATTTTTCGCACTTCTGCTGTTCCAAACGCTTAACCAGAATGGCCTAGGGAAAAAATACACATACCTTTATAATCGGGCGAGTTTCTACTTTCAGGTGCAATAGGAATTTTTGGGTTAGGTCAATCCGTTCGCGAGATATGGGAGTTTGTAGCTAAGAAATGGTTGAGAAGGCAAAAAATTTTTCGCAATGCTGCTGCTCCAAACGCTTAACCAGAATGGCCTAGGGAAAAAATACACATACCGTTGTAATCGGGCGAGTTTCTACTTTCAGATGCAACAGGAATTTTTGGGTTAGGTCAATCCGTTCGCGAGATATGGGAGTTTGAAGCTAAGAAATGGTTGAGAAGACAACAAATTTTTCGCACTTCTGCTGCTCCAAACGCTTAACCAGAATGGCCTAGGGAAAAAATACACATACCGTTGTAATCGGGCGGGTTTCTACTTTCAGATGCAATAGGAATTTTTGGGTTAGGTCAATCCGTTCGCGAGATATGGGACTTTGAAGCCAAGAAATGGTTGAGAAGGCAAAAAATTTCTCGCAATTCTGCTGCTCCAAACGCTTAACCAGAATGGCCTAGGGAAAAAATACACATACCGTTATAATCGGGCGAGTTTCTACTTTCAGATGCAATAGGAATTTTTGGGTTAGGTCAATCCGTTCGCGAGATATGGGAGTTTGAAGCTAAGAAATGGTTGAGAAGGCAAAAAATTTTTCACAATTCTGCTGCTCCAAACGTTTAACCAGAATGGCCTAGGGAAAAAATACACATACCGTTGTAATCGGGCGAGTTTCTACCTTCAGATGCAATAGGAATTTTTGAGTTAGGTCAATCCGTTCGCGAGATATGGGAGTTTGAAGCCAAGAAATGGTAGAGAAGGCAAAAAATTTTTCACAATTCTGCTGCTCCAAACGCTTAACCAGAATGGCCTAGGGAAAAAATACACATACCGTTGTCATCGGGCGAGTTTCTACTTTCAGATGCAATAGGAATATTTGGGTTAGGTCAATCCGTTCGCGAGATATGGGACTTTGAAGCCAAGAAATGGTTGAGAAGGCAAAAAATTTTTCGCAATTCTGCTGCTCCAAACGCTTAACCAGAATGGCCTAGGGAAAAAATACAAATTCCGTTGTAATCGGGCGAGTTTCTACTTTCAGATGCAATAGGAATTTTTGGGTTAGGTCAATCCGTTCGCGTGATATGGGAGTTTGAAGCTAAGAAATGGTTGAGAAGACAACAAATTTTTCGCACTTCTGCTGCTCCAAACGCTTAACCAGAATGGCCTAGGGAAAAAATACACATACCTTTATAATCGGGCGAGTTTCTACTTTCAGGTGCAATAGGAATTTTTGGGTTAGGTCAATCCGTTCGCGAGATATGGGAGTTTGTAGCTAAGAAATGGTTGAGAAGGCAAAAAATTTTTCGCAATGCTGCTGCTCCAAACGCTTAACCAGAATGGCCTAGGGAAAAAATACACATACCTTTATAATCGGGCGAGTTTCTACTTTCAGGTGCAATAGGAATTTTTGGGTTAGGTCAATCCGTTCGCGAGATATGGGAGTTTGTAGCTAAGAAATGGTTGAGAAGGCAAAAAATTTTTCGCAATGCTGCTGCTCCAAACGCTTAACCAGAATGGCCTAGGGAAAAAAAACACATACCTTTATAATCGGGCGAGTTTCTACTTTCAGATACAACAGGAATTTTTGGGTTAGGTCAATCCGTTCGCGAGATATGGGAGTTTGAAGCTAAGAAATGGTTGAGAAGACAACAAATTTTTCGCACTTCTGCTGCTCCAAACGCTTAACCAGAATGGCCTAGGGAAAAAATACACATACCGTTGTAATCGGGCGGGTTTCTACTTTCAGATGCAATAGGAATTTTTGGGTTAGGTCAATCCGTTCGCGAGATATGGGACTTTGAAGCCAAGAAATGGTTGAGAAGGCAAAAAATTTTTCGCAATTCTGCTGCTCCAAACGCTTAACCAGAATGGCCTAGGGAAAAAATACACATACCGTTATAATCGGGCGAGTTTCTACTTTCAGATGCAATAGGAATTTTTGGGTTAGGTCAATCCGTTCGCGAGATATGGGAGTTTGAACCTAAGAAATGGTTGAGAAGGCAAAAAATTTTTCACAATTCTGCTGCTCCAAACGTTTAACCAGAATGGCCTAGGGAAAAAATACACATACCGGTGTAATCGGGCGAGTTTCTACCTTCAGATGCAATAGGAATTTTTGGGTTAGGTCAATCCGTTCGCGAGATATGGAAGTTTGAAGCCAAGAAATGGTAGAGAAGGCAAAAAATTTTTCACAATTCTGCTGCTCCAAACGCTTAACCAGAATGGCCTAGGGAAAAAATACACATACCGTTGTAATCGGGCGAGTTTCTACTTTCAGATGCAATAGGAATATTTGGGTTAGGTCAATCCGTTCGCGAGATATGGGACTTTGAAGCCAAGAAATGGTTGAGAAGGCAAAAAATTTTACGCAATTCTGCTGCTCCAAACGCTTAACCAGAATGGCCTAGGGAAAAAATACAAATTCCGTTGTAATCGGGCGAGTTTCTACTTTCAGATGCAATAGGAATTTTTGGGTTAGGTCAATCCGTTCGCGTGATATGGGAGTTTGAAGCTAAGAAATGGTTGAGAAGACAACAAATTTTTCGCACTTCTGCTGCTCCAAACGCTTAACCAGAATGGCCTAGGGAAAAAATACACATACCTTTATAATCGGGCGAGTTTCTACTTTCAGGTGCAATAGGAATTCTTGGGTTAGGTCAATCCGTTCGCGAGATATGGGAGTTTGTAGCTAAGAAATGGTTGAGAAGGCAAAAAATTTTTCGCAATGCTGCTGCTCCAAACGCTTAACCAGAATGGCCTAGGGAAAAAATACACATACCGTTGTAATCGGGCGAGTTTCTACTTTCAGATGCAACAGGAATTTTTGGGTTAGGTCAATCCGTTCGCGAGATATGGGAGTTTGAAGCTAAGAAATGGTTGAGAAGACAACAAATTTTTCGCACTTCTGCTGCTCCAAACGCTTAACCAGAATGGCCTAGGGAAAAAATACACATACCGTTGTAATCGGGCGGGTTTCTACTTTCAGATGCAATAGGAATTTTTGGGTTAGGTCAATCCGTTCGCGAGATATGGGACTTTGAAGCCAAGAAATGGTTGAGAAGGCAAAAAATTTTTCGCAATTCTGCTGCTCCAAACGCTTAACCAGAATGGCCTAGGGAAAAAATACACATACCGTTATAATCGGGCGAGTTTCTACTTTCAGATGCAATAGGAATTTTTGGGTTAGGTCAATCCGTTCGCGAGATATGGGAGTTTGAAGCTAAGAAATGGTTGAGAAGGCAAAAAATTTTTCACAATTCTGCTGCTCCAAACGTTTAACCAGAATGGCCTAGGGAAAAAATACACATACCGTTGTAATCGGGCGAGTTTCTACCTTCAGATGCAATAGGAATTTTTGGGTTAGGTCAATCCGTTCGCGAGATATGGGAGTTTGAAGCCAAGAAATGGTAGAGAAGGCAAAAAATTTTTCACAATTCTGCTGCTCCAAACGCTTAACCAGAATGGCCTAGGGAAAAAATACACATACCGTTGTAATCGGGCGAGTTTCTACTTTCAGATGCAATAGGAATATTTGGGTTAGGTCAATCCGTTCGCGAGATATGGGACTTTGAAGCCAAGAAATGGTTGAGAAGGCAAAAAATTTTTCGCAATTCTGCTGCTCCAAACGCTTAACCAGAATGGCCTAGGGAAAAAATACAAATTCCGTTGTAATCGGGCGAGTTTCTACTTTCAGATGCAATAGGAATTTTTGGGATAGGTCAATCCGTTCGCGTGATATGGGAGTTTGAAGCTAAGAAATGGTTGAGAAGACAACAAATTTTTCGCACTTCTGCTGCTCCAAACGCTTAACCAGAATGGCCTAGGGAAAAAATACACATACCTTTATAATCGGGCGAGTTTCTACTTTCAGGTGCAATAGGAATTTTTGGGTTAGGTCAATCCGTTCGCGAGATATGGGAGTTTGTAGCTAAGAAATGGTTGAGAAGGCAAAAAATTTTTCGCAATGCTGCTGCTCCAAACGCTTAACCAGAATGGCCTAGGGAAAAAATACACATACCGTTGTAATCGGGCGAGTTTCTACTTTCAGATGCAACAGGAATTTTTGGGTTAGGTCAATCCGTTCGCGAGATATGGGAGTTTGAAGCTAAGAAATGGTTGAGAAGACAACAAATTTTTCGCACTTCTGCTGCTCCAAACGCTTAACCAGAATGGCCTAGGGAAAAAATACACATACCGTTGTAATCGGGCGGGTTTCTACTTTCAGATGCAATAGGAATTTTTGGGTTAGGTCAATCCGTTCGCGAGATATGGGACTTTGAAGCCAAGAAATGGTTGAGAAGGCAAAAAATTTTTCGCATTTCTGCTGCTCCAAACGCTTAACCAGAATGGCCTAGGGAAAAAATACACATACCGTTATAATCGGGCGAGTTTCTACTTTCAGATGCAATAGGAATTTTTGGGTTAGGTCAATCCGTTCGCGAGATATGGGAGTTTGAAGCTAAGAAATGGTTGAGAAGGCAAAAAATTTTTCACAATTCTGCTGCTCCAAACGTTTAACCAGAATGGCCTAGGGAAAAAATACACATACCGTTGTAATCGGGCGAGTTTCTACCTTCAGATGCAATAGGAATTTTTGGGTTAGGTCAATCCGTTCGCGAGATATGGGAGTTTGAAGCCAAGAAATGGTAGAGAAGGCAAAAAATTTTTCACAATTCTGCTGCTCCAAACGCTTAACCAGAATGGCCTAGGGAAAAAATACACATACCGTTGTAATCGGGCGAGTTTCTACCTTCAGATGCAATAGGAATTTTTGGGTTAGGTCAATCCGTTCGCGAGATATGGGAGTTTGAAGCCAAGAAATGGTAGAGAAGGCAAAAAATTTTTCACAATTCTGCTGCTCCGAACGCTTAACCAGAATGGCCTAGGGAAAAAATACACATACCGTTGTAATCGGGCGAGTTTCTACTTTCAGGTGCAATAGGAATTCTTGGGTTAGGTCAATCCGTTCGCGAGATATGGGAGTTTGTAGCTAAGAAATGGTTGAGAAGGCAAAAAATTTTTCGCAATGCTGCTGCTCCAAACGCTTAACCAGAATGGCCTAGGGAAAAAATACACATACCGTTGTAATCGGGCGAGTTTCTACTTTCAGATGCAACAGGAATTTTTGGGTTAGGTCAATCCGTTCGCGAGATATGGGAGTTTGAAGCTAAGAAATGGTTGAGAAGACAACAAATTTTTCGCACTTCTGCTGCTCCAAACGCTTAACCAGAATGGCCTAGGGAAAAAATACACATACCGTTGTAATCGGGCGGGTTTCTACTTTCAGATGCAATAGGAATTTTTGGGTTAGGTCAATCCGTTCGCGAGATATGGGACTTTGAAGCCAAGAAATGGTTGAGAAGGCAAAAAATTTTTCGCAATTCTGCTGCTCCAAACGCTTAACCAGAATGGCCTAGGGAAAAAATACACATACCGTTATAATCGGGCGAGTTTCTACTTTCAGATGCAATAGGAATTTTTGGGTTAGGTCAATCCGTTCGCGAGATATGGGAGTTTGAAGCTAAGAAATGGTTGAGAAGGCAAAAAATTTTTCACAATTCTGCTGCTCCAAACGTTTAACCAGAATGGCCTAGGGAAAAAATACACATACCGTTGTAATCGGGCGAGTTTCTACCTTCAGATGCAATAGGAATTTTTGGGTTAGGTCAATCCGTTCGCGAGATATGGGAGTTTGAAGCCAAGAAATGGTAGAGAAGGCAAAAAATTTTTCACAATTCTGCTGCTCCAAACGCTTAACCAGAATGGCCTAGGGAAAAAATACACATACCGTTGTAATCGGGCGAGTTTCTACTTTCAGATGCAATAGGAATATTTGGGTTAGGTCAATCCGTTCGCGAGATATGGGACTTTGAAGCCAAGAAATGGTTGAGAAGGCAAAAAATTTTTCGCAATTCTGCTGCTCCAAACGCTTAACCAGAATGGCCTAGGGAAAAAATACAAATTCCGTTGTAATCGGGCGAGTTTCTACTTTCAGATGCAATAGGAATTTTTGGGTTAGGTCAATCCGTTCGCGTGATATGGGAGTTTGAAGCTAAGAAATGGTTGAGAAGACAACAAATTTTTCGCACTTCTGCTGCTCCAAACGCTTAACCAGAATGGCCTAGGGAAAAAATACACATACCTTTATAATCGGGCGAGTTTCTACTTTCAGGTGCAATAGGAATTTTTGGGTTAGGTCAATCCGTTCGCGAGATATGGGAGTTTGTAGCTAAGAAATGGTTGAGAAGGCAAAAAATTTTTCGCAATGCTGCTGCTCCAAACGCTTAACCAGAATGGCCTAGGGAAAAAATACACATACCGTTGTAATCGGGCGAGTTTCTACTTTCAGATGCAACAGGAATTTTTGGGTTAGGTCAATCCGTTCGCGAGATATGGGAGTTTGAAGCTAAGAAATGGTTGAGAAGACAACAAATTTTTCGCACTTCTGCTGCTCCAAACGCTTAACCAGAATGGCCTAGGGAAAAAATACACATACCGTTGTAATCGGGCGGGTTTCTACTTTCAGATGCAATAGGAATTTTTGGGTTAGGTCAATCCGTTCGCGAGATATGGGACTTTGAAGCCAAGAAATGGTTGAGAAGGCAAAAAATTTTTCGCATTTCTGCTGCTCCAAACGCTTAACCAGAATGGCCTAGGGAAAAAATACACATACCGTTATAATCGGGCGAGTTTCTACTTTCAGATGCAATAGGAATTTTTGGGTTAGGTCAATCCGTTCGCGAGATATGGGAGTTTGAAGCTAAGAAATGGTTGAGAAGGCAAAAAATTTTTCACAATTCTGCTGCTCCAAACGTTTAACCAGAATGGCCTAGGGAAAAAATACACATACCGTTGTAATCGGGCGAGTTTCTACCTTCAGATGCAATAGGAATTTTTGGGTTAGGTCAATCCGTTCGCGAGATATGGGAGTTTGAAGCCAAGAAATGGTAGAGAAGGCAAAAAATTTTTCACAATTCTGCTGCTCCAAACGCTTAACCAGAATGGCCTAGGGAAAAAATACACATACCGTTGTAATCGGGCGAGTTTCTACCTTCAGATGCAATAGGAATTTTTGGGTTAGGTCAATCCGTTCGCGAGATATGGGAGTTTGAAGCCAAGAAATGGTAGAGAAGGCAAAAAATTTTTCACAATTCTGCTGCTCCGAACGCTTAACCAGAATGGCCTAGGGAAAAAATACACATACCGTTGTAATCGGGCGAGTTTCTACTTTCAGATGCAATAGGAATATTTGGGTTAGGTCAATCCGTTCGCGAGATATGGGACTTTGAAGCCAAGAAATGGTTGAGAAGGCAAAAAATTTTTCGCAATTCTGCTGCTCCAAACGCTTAACCAGAATGGCCTAGGGAAAAAATACAAATTCCGTTGTAATCGGGCGAGTTTCTACTTTCAGATGCAATAGGAATTTTTGGGTTAGGTCAATCCGTTCGCGTGATATGGGAGTTTGAAGCTAAGAAATGGTTGAGAAGACAACAAATTTTTCGCACTTCTGCTGCTCCAAACGCTTAACCAGAATGGCCTAGGGAAAAAATACACATACCTTTATAATCGGGCGAGTTTCTACTTTCAGGTGCAATAGGAATTTTTGGGTTAGGTCAATCCGTTCGCGAGATATGGGAGTTTGTAGCTAAGAAATGGTTGAGAAGGCAAAAAATTTTTCGCAATGCTGCTGCTCCAAACGCTTAACCAGAATGGCCTAGGGAGAAAATACACATACCGTTGTAATCGGGCGAGTTTCTACTTTCAGATGCAACAGGAATTTTTGGGTTAGGTCAATCCGTTCGCGAGATTAGGGAGTTTGAAGCTAAGAAATGGTTGAGAAGACAACAAATTTTTCGCACTTCTGCTGCTCCAAACGCTTAACCAGATTGGCCTAGGGAAAAAATACACATACCGTTGTAATCGGGCGGGTTTCTACTTTCAGATGCAATAGGAATTTTTGGGTTAGGTCAATCCGTTCGCGAGATATGGGACTTTGAAGCCAAGAAATGGTTGAGAAGGCAAAAAATTTTTCGCAATTCTGCTGCTCCAAACGCTTAACCAGAATGGCCTAGGGAAAAAATACACATACCGTTGTAATCGGGCGAGTTTCTACTTTCAGATGCAATAGGAATATTTGGCTTAGGTCAATCCGTTCGCGAGATATGGGACTTTGAAGCCAAGAAATGGTTGAGAAGGCAAAAAATTTTTCGCAATTCTGCTGCTCCAAACGCTTAACCAGAATGGCCTAGGGAAAAAATACAAATTCCGTTGTAATCGGGCGAGTTTCTACTTTCAGATGCAATAGGAATTTTTGGGTTAGGTCAATCCGTTCGCGTGATATGGGAGTTTGAAGCTAAGAAATGGTTGAGAAGACAACAAATTTTTCGCACTTCTGCTGCTCCAAACGCTTAACCAGAATGGCCTAGGGAAAGAATACACATACCTTTATAATCGGGCGAGTTTCTACTTTCAGGTGCAATAGGAATTTTTGGGTTAGGTCAATCCGTTCGCGAGATATGGGAGTTTGTAGCTAAGAAATGGTTGAGAAGGCAAAAAATTTTTCGCAATGCTGCTGCTCCAAACGCTTAACCAGAATGGCCTAGGGAAAAAATACACATACCGTTGTAATCGGGCGAGTTTCTACTTCCAGATACAACAGGAATTTTTGGGTTAGGTCAATCCGTTCGCGAGATATGGGAGTTTGAAGCTAAGAAATGGTTGAGAAGACAACAAATTTTTCGCACTTCTGCTGCTCCAAACGCTTAACCAGAATGGCCTAGGGAAAAAATACACATACCGTTGTAATCGGGCGGGTTTCTACTTTCAGATGCAATAGGAATTTTTGGGTTAGGTCAATCCGTTCGCGAGATATGGGACTTTGAAGCCAAGAAATGGTTGAGAAGGCAAAAAATTTTTCGCAATTCTGCTGCTCCAAACGCTTAACCAGAATGGCCTAGGGAAAAAATACACATACCGTTATAATCGGGCGAGTTTCTACTTTCAGATGCAATAGGAATTTTTGGGTTAGGTCAATCCGTTCGCGAGATATGGGAGTTTGTAGCTAAGAAATGGTTGAGAAGGCAAAAAATTTTTCGCAATGCTGCTGCTCCAAACGCTTAACCAGAATGGCCTAGGGAAAAAATACACATACCGTTGTAATCGGGCGAGTTTCTACTTCCAGATACAACAGGAATTTTTGGGTTAGGTCAATCCGTTCGCGAGATATGGGAGTTTGAAGCTAAGAAATGGTTGAGAAGACAACAAATTTTTCGCACTTCTGCTGCTCCAAACGCTTAACCAGAATGGCCTAGGGAAAAAATACACATACCGTTGTAATCGGGCGGGTTTCTACTTTCAGATGCAATAGGAATTTTTGGGTTAGGTCAATCCGTTCGCGAGATATGGGACTTTGAAGCCAAGAAATGGTTGAGAAGGCAAAAAATTTTTCGCAATTCTGCTGCTCCAAACGCTTAACCAGAATGGCCTAGGGAAAAAATACACATACCGTTATAATCGGGCGAGTTTCTACTTTCAGATGCAATAGGAATTTTTGGGTTAGGTCAATCCGTTCGCGAGATATGGGAGTTTGAACCTAAGAAATGGTTGAGAAGGCAAAAAATTTTTCACAATTCTGCTGCTCCAAACGTTTAACCAGAATTGCCTAGGGAAAAAATACACATACCGGTGTAATCGGGCGAGTTTCTACCTTCAGATGCAATAGGAATTTTTGGGTTAGGTCAATCCGTTCGCGAGATATGGGAGTTTGAAGCCAAGAAATGGTAGAGAAGGCAAAAAATTTTTCACAATTCTGCTGCTCCAAACGCTTAACCAGAATGGCCTAGGGAAAAAATACACATACCGTTGTAATCGGGCGAGTTTCTACTTTCAGATGCAATAGGAATATTTGGGTTAGGTCAATCCGTTCGCGAGATATGGGACTTTGAAGCCAAGAAATGGTTGAGAAGGCAAAAAATTTTTCGCAATTCTGCTGCTCCAAACGCTTAACCAGAATGGCCTAGGGAAAAAATACAAATTCCGTTGTAATCGGGCGAGTTTCTACTTTCAGATGCAATAGGAATTTTTGGGTTAGGTCAATCCGTTCGCGTGATATGGGAGTTTGAAGCTAAGAAATGGTTGAGAAGACAACAAATTTTTCGCACTTCTGCTGCTCCAAACGCTTAACCAGAATGGCCTAGGGAAAAAATACACATACCTTTATAATCGGGCGAGTTTCTACTTTCAGGTGCAATAGGAATTTTTGGGTTAGGTCAATCCGTTCGCGAGATATGGGAGTTTGTAGCTAAGAAATGGTTGAGAAGGCAAAAAATTTTTCGCAATGCTGCTGCTCCAAACGCTTAACCAGAATGGCCTAGGGAAAAAATACACATACCGTTGTAATCGGGCGAGTTTCTACTTTCAGATGCAACAGGAATTTTTGGGTTAGGTCAATCCGTTCGCGAGATATGGGAGTTTGAAGCTAAGAAATGGTTGAGAAGACAACAAATTTTTCGCAC
This sequence comes from Ptiloglossa arizonensis, assembly GCF_051014685.1. NCBI lineage: Eukaryota > Metazoa > Arthropoda > Insecta > Hymenoptera > Colletidae > Ptiloglossa > Ptiloglossa arizonensis. The sequence goes on along the minus strand of NW_027479145.1, from coordinate 164,187 downwards.
TTTTGCTGCTCCAAACGCTTAACCAGAATGGCCTAGGGAAAAAATACACATACCGTTGTAATCGGGCGGGTTTCTACTTTCAGATGCAATAGGAATTTTTGGGTTAGGTCAATCCGTTCGCGAGATATGGGACTTTGAAGCCAAGAAATGGTTGAGAAGGCAAAAAATTTTTCGCATTTCTGCTGCTCCAAACGCTTAACCAGAATGGCCTAGGGAAAAAATACACATACCGTTATAATCGGGCGAGTTTCTACTTTCAGATGCAATAGGAATTTTTGGGTTAGGTCAATCCGTTCGCGAGATATGGGAGTTTGAAGCCAAGAAATGGTTGAGAAGGCAAAAAATTTTTCGCAATTCTGCTGCTCCAAACGCTTAACCAGAATGACCTAGGGAAAAAATACAAATTCCGTTGTAATCGGGCGAGTTTCTACTTTCAGATGCAATAGGAATTTTTGGGTTAGGTCAATCCGTTCGCGTGATATGGGTGTTTGAAGCTAAGAAATGGTTGAGAAGACAACAAATTTTTCGCACTTCTGCTGCTCCAAACGCTTAACCAGAATGGCCTAGGGAAAAAATACACATACCTTTATAATCGGGCGAGTTTCTACTTTCAGATGCAATAGGAATTTTTGGGTTAGGTCAATCCGTTCGCGAGATATGGGAGTTTGAAGCTAAGCAATGGTTGAGAAGGCAAAAAATTTTTCACAATTCTGCTGCTCCAAACGTTTAACCAGAATGGCCTAGGGAAAAAATACACATACCGTTGTAATCGGGCGAGTTTCTACCTTCAGATGCAATAGGAATTTTTGGGTTAGGTCAATCCGTTCGCGAGATATGGGAGTTTGAAGCCAAGAAATGGTAGAGAAGGCAAAAAATTTTTCACAATTCTGCTGCTCCGAACGCTTAACCAGAATGGCCTAGGGAAAAAATACACATACCGTTGTAATCGGGCGAGTTTCTACTTTCAGATGCAATAGGAATATTTGGGTTAGGTCAATCCGTTCGCGAGATATGGGACTTTGAAGCCAAGAAATGGTTGAGAAGGCAAAAAATTTTTCGCAATTCTGCTGCTCCAAACGCTTAACCAGAATGGCCTAGGGAAAAAATACAAATTCCGTTGTAATCGGGCGAGTTTCTACTTTCAGATGCAATAGGAATTTTTGGGTTAGGTCAATCCGTTCGCGTGATATGGGAGCTTGAAGCTAAGAAATGGTTGAGAAGACAACAAATTTTTCGCACTTCTGCTGCTCCAAACGCTTAACCAGAATGGCCTAGGGAAAAAATACACATACCTTTATAATCGGGCGAGTTTCTACTTTCAGGTGCAATAGGAATTTTTGGGTTAGGTCAATCCGTTCGCGAGATATGGGAGTTTGTAGCTAAGAAATGGTTGAGAAGGCAAAAAATTTTTCGCAATGCTGCTGCTCCAAACGCTTAACCAGAATGGCCTAGGGAAAAAATACACATACCGTTGTAATCGGGCGAGTTTCTACTTTCAGATGCAACAGGAATTTTTGGGTTAGGTCAATCCGTTCGCGAGATATGGGAGTTTGAAGCTAAGAAATGGTTGAGAAGACAACAAATTTTTCGCACTTCTGCTGCTCCAAACGCTTAACCAGAATGGCCTAGGGAAAAAATACACATACCGTTGTAATCGGGCGGGTTTCTACTTTCAGATGCAATAGGAATTTTTGGGTTAGGTCAATCCGTTCGCGAGATATGGGACTTTGAAGCCAAGAAATGGTTGAGAAGGCAAAAAATTTTTCGCATTTCTGCTGCTCCAAACGCTTAACCAGAATGGCCTAGGGAAAAAATACACATACCGTTATAATCGGGCGAGTTTCTACTTTCAGATGCAATAGGAATTTTTGGGTTAGGTCAATCCGTTCGCGAGATATGGGAGTTTGAAGCCAAGAAATGGTTGAGAAGGCAAAAAATTTTTCGCAATTCTGCTGCTCCAAACGCTTAACCAGAATGACCTAGGGAAAAAATACAAATTCCGTTGTAATCGGGCGAGTTTCTACTTTCAGATGCAATAGGAATTTTTGGGTTAGGTCAATCCGTTCGCGTGATATGGGTGTTTGAAGCTAAGAAATGGTTGAGAAGACAACAAATTTTTCGCACTTCTGCTGCTCCAAACGCTTAACCAGAATGGCCTAGGGAAAAAATACACATACCTTTATAATCGGGCGAGTTTCTACTTTCAGATGCAATAGGAATTTTTGGGTTAGGTCAATCCGTTCGCGAGATATGGGAGTTTGAAGCTAAGCAATGGTTGAGAAGGCAAAAAATTTTTCACAATTCTGCTGCTCCAAACGTTTAACCAGAATGGCCTAGGGAAAAAATACACATACCGTTGTAATCGGGCGAGTTTCTACCTTCAGATGCAATAGGAATTTTTGGGTTAGGTCAATCCGTTCGCGAGATATGGGAGTTTGAAGCCAAGAAATGGTAGAGAAGGCAAAAAATTTTTCACAATTCTGCTGCTCCGAACGCTTAACCAGAATGGCCTAGGGAAAAAATACACATACCGTTATAATCGGGCGAGTTTCTACTTTCAGATGCAATAGGAATTTTTGGGTTAGGTCAATCCGTTCGCGAGATATGGGAGTTTGAAGCCAAGAAATGGTTGAGAAGGCAAAAAATTTTTCGCAATTCTGCTGCTCCAAACGCTTAACCAGAATGACCTAGGGAAAAAATACAAATTCCGTTGTAATCGGGCGAGTTTCTACTTTCAGATGCAATAGGAATTTTTGGGTTAGGTCAATCCGTTCGCGTGATATGGGTGTTTGAAGCTAAGAAATGGTTGAGAAGACAACAAATTTTTCGCACTTCTGCTGCTCCAAACGCTTAACCAGAATGGCCTAGGGAAAAAATACACATACCTTTATAATCGGGCGAGTTTCTACTTTCAGATGCAATAGGAATTTTTGGGTTAGGTCAATCCGTTCGCGAGATATGGGAGTTTGAAGCTAAGCAATGGTTGAGAAGGCAAAAAATTTTTCACAATTCTGCTGCTCCAAACGTTTAACCAGAATGGCCTAGGGAAAAAATACACATACCGTTGTAATCGGGCGAGTTTCTACCTTCAGATGCAATAGGAATTTTTGGGTTAGGTCAATCCGTTCGCGAGATATGGGAGTTTGAAGCCAAGAAATGGTAGAGAAGGCAAAAAATTTTTCACAATTCTGCTGCTCCGAACGCTTAACCAGAATGGCCTAGGGAAAAAATACACATACCGTTGTAATCGGGCGAGTTTCTACTTTCAGATGCAATAGGAATATTTGGGTTAGGTCAATCCGTTCGCGAGATATGGGACTTTGAAGCCAAGAAATGGTTGAGAAGGCAAAAAATTTTTCGCAATTCTGCTGCTCCAAACGCTTAACCAGAATGGCCTAGGGAAAAAATACAAATTCCGTTGTAATCGGGCGAGTTTCTACTTTCAGATGCAATAGGAATTTTTGGGTTAGGTCAATCCGTTCGCGTGATATGGGAGTTTGAAGCTAAGAAATGGTTGAGAAGACAACAAATTTTTCGCACTTCTGCTGCCCCAAACGCTTAACCAGAATGGCCTAGGGAAAAAATACACATACCTTTATAATCGGGCGAGTTTCTACTTTCAGGTGCAATAGGAATTTTTGGGTTAGGTCAATCCGTTCGCGAGATATGGGAGTTTGAAGCTAAGCAATGGTTGAGAAGGCAAAAAATTTTTCACAATTCTGCTGCTCCAAACGTTTAACCAGAATGGCCTAGGGAAAAAATACACATACCGTTGTAATCGGGCGAGTTTCTACCTTCAGATGCAATAGGAATTTTTGGGTTAGGTCAATCCGTTCGCGAGATGTGGGAGTTTGAAGCCAAGAAATGGTAGAGAAGGCAAAAAATTTTTCACAATTCTGCTGCTCCGAACGCTTAACCAGAATGGCCTAGGGAAAAAATACACATACCGTTGTAATCGGGCGAGTTTCTACTTTCAGATGCAATAGGAATATTTGGGTTAGGTCAATCCGTTCGCGAGATATGGGACTTTGAAGCCAAGAAATGGTTGAGAAGGCAAAAAATTTTTCGCAATTCTGCTGCTCCAAACGCTTAACCAGAATGGCCTAGGGAAAAAATACAAATTCCGTTGTAATCGGGCGAGTTTCTACTTTCAGATGCAATAGGAATTTTTGGGTTAGGTCAATCCGTTCGCGTGATATGGGAGTTTGAAGCTAAGAAATGGTTGAGAAGACAACAAATTTTTCGCACTTCTGCTGCCCCAAACGCTTAACCAGAATGGCCTAGGGAAAAAATACACATACCGTTGTAATCGGGCGAGTTTCTACCTTCAGATGCAATAGGAATTTTTGGGTTAGGTCAATCCGTTCGCGAGATATGGGAGTTTGAAGCCAAGAAATGGTAGAGAAGGCAAAAAATTTTTCACAATTCTGCTGCTCCGAACGCTTAACCAGAATGGCCTAGGGAAAAAATACACATACCGTTGTAATCGGGCGAGTTTCTACTTTCAGATGCAATAGGAATATTTGGGTTAGGTCAATCCGTTCGCGAGATATGGGACTTTGAAGCCAAGAAATGGTTGAGAAGGCAAAAAATTTTTCGCAATTCTGCTGCTCCAAACGCTTAACCAGAATGGCCTAGGGAAAAAATACAAATTCCGTTGTAATCGGGCGAGTTTCTACTTTCAGATGCAATAGGAATTTTTGGGTTAGGTCAATCCGTTCGCGTGATATGGGAGTTTGAAGCTAAGAAATGGTTGAGAAGACAACAAATTTTTCGCACTTCTGCTGCCCCAAACGCTTAACCAGAATGGCCTAGGGAAAAAATACACATACCTTTATAATCGGGCGAGTTTCTACTTTCAGATGCAATAGGAATTTTTGGGTTAGGTCAATCCGTTCGCGAGATATGGGAGTTTGAAGCTAAGAAATGGTTGAGAAGGCAAAAAATTTTTCACAATTCTGCTGCTCCAAACGTTTAACCAGAATGGCCTAGGGAAAAAATACACATACCGTTGTAATCGGGCGAGTTTCTACCTTCAGGTGCAATAGGAATTTTTGGGTTAGGTCAATCCGTTCGCGAGATATGGGAGTTTGAAGCCAAGAAATGGTAGAGAAGGCAAAAAATTTTTCACAATTCTGCTGCTCCAAACGCTTAACCAGAATGGCCTAGGGAAAAAATACACATACCGTTGTAATCGGGCGAGTTTCTACTTTCAGATGCAATAGGAATATTTGGCTTAGGTCAATCCGTTCGCGAGATATGGGACTTTGAAGCCAAGAAATGGTTGAGAAGGCAAAAAATTTTTCGCAATTCTGCTGCTCCAAACGCTTAACCAGAATGGCCTAGGGAAAAAATACAAATTCCGTTGTAATCGGGCGAGTTTCTACTTTCAGATGCAATAGGAATTTTTGGGTTAGGTCAATCCGTTCGCGTGATATGGGAGTTTGAAGCTAAGAAATGGTTGAGAAGACAACAAATTTTTCGCACTTCTGCTGCTCCAAACGCTTAACCTGAATGGCCTAGGGAAAAAATACACATACCTTTATAATCGGGCGAGTTTCTACTTTCAGGTGCAATAGGAATTTTTGGGTTAGGTCAATCCGTTCGCGAGATATGGGAGTTTGTAGCTAAGAAATGGTTGAGAAGGCAAAAAATTTTTCGCAATGCTGCTGCTCCAAACGCTTAACCAGAATGGCCTAGGGAGAAAATACACATACCGTTGTAATCGGGCGAGTTTCTACTTTCAGATGCAACAGGAATTATTGGGTTAGGTCAATCCGTTCGCGAGATATGGGAGTTTGAAGCTAAGAAATGGTTGAGAAGACAACAAATTTTTCGCACTTCTGCTGCTCCAAACGCTTAACCAGAATGGCCTGGGGAAAAAATACACATACCGTTGTAATCGGGCGGGTTTCTACTTTCAGATGCAATAGGAATTTTTGGGTTAGGTCAATCCGTTCGCGAGATATCTGACTTTGAAGCCAAGAAATGGTTGAGAAGGCAAAAAATTTTTCGCAATTCTGCTGCTCCAAACGCTTAACCAGAATGGCCTAGGGAAAAAATACACATACCGTTATAATCGGGCGAGTTTCTACTTTCAGATGCAATAGGAATTTTTGGGTTAGGTCAATCCGTTCGCGAGATATGGGAGTTTGAAGCTAAGAAATGGTTGAGAAGGCAAAAAATTTTTCACAATTCTGCTGCTCCAAACGTTTAACCAGAATGGCCTAGGGAAAAAATACACATACCGTTGTAATCGGGCGAGTTTCTACCTTCAGATGCAATAGGAATTTTTGGGTTAGGTCAATCTGTTCGCGAGATATGGGAGTTTGAAGCCAAGAAATGGTTGAGAAGGCAAAAAATTTTTCGCAATTCTGCTGCTCCAAACGCTTAACCAGAATGGCCTAGGGAAAAAATACAAATTCCGTTGTAATCGGGCGAGTTTCTACTTTCAGATGCAATAGGAATTTTTGGGTTAGGTCAATCCGTTCGCGTGATATGGGAGTTTAAAGCTAAGAAATGGTTGAGAAGACAACAAATTTTTCGCACTTCTGCTGCTCCAAACGCTTAACCAGAATGGCCTAGGGAAAAAATACACATACCTTTATAATCGGGCGAGTTTCTACTTTCAGGTGCAATAGGAATTTTTGGGTTAGGTCAATCCGTTCGCGAGATATGGGAGTTTGTAGCTAAGAAATGGTTGAGAAGGCAAAAAATTTTTCGCAATGCTGCTGCTCCAAACGCTTAACCAGAATGGCCTAGGGAAAAAATACACATACCGTTGTAATCGGGCGAGTTTCTACTTTCAGATGCAACAGGAATTTTTGGGTTAGGTCAATCCGTTCGCGAGATATGGGAGTTTGAAGCCAAGAAATGGTAGAGAAGGCAAAAAATTTTTCACAATTCTGCTGCTCCAAACGCTTAACCAGAATGGCCTAGGGAAAAAATACACATACCGTTGTAATCGGGCGAGTTTCTACTTTCAGATGCAATAGGAATATTTGGGTTAGGTCAATCCGTTCGCGAGATATGGGAGTTTGAAGCCAAGAAATGGTAGAGAAGGCAAAAAATTTTTCACAATTCTGCTGCTCCAAACGCTTAACCAGAATGGCCTAGGGAAAAAATACACATACCGTTGTAATCGTGCGAGTTTCTACTTTCAGATGCAATAGGAATTTTTGGGTTAGGTCAATCCGTTCGCGAGATATGGGAGTTTGAAGCTAAGAAATGGTTGAGAAGGCAAAAAATTTTTCGCAATTCTGCTGCTCCAAACGCTTAACCAGAATGGCCTAGGGAAAAAATACGAACACCGTTGTAATCGGGCGAGTTTCTACTTTCAGATGCAATAGGAATTTTTGGGTTAGGTCAATCCGTTCGCGAGATATGGGAGTTTGAAGACAAGAAATGGTTGAGAAGGCAAAAAATTTTTCGCAATTCTGCTGCTCCAAACGCTTAACCAGAATGGCCTAGGGAAAAAATACACATACCGTTGTAATCGGGCGAGTTTCTACCTTCAGATGCAATAGGAATTTTTGGGTTAGGTCAATCCGTTCGCGAGATATGGGAGTTTGAAGCCAAAAAATGGTAGAGAAGGCAAAAAATATTTCACAATTCTGCTGCTCCAAACGCTTAACCAGAATGGCCTAGGGAAAAAATACAAAAACCGTTGTAATCGGGCGAGTTTTTACTTTCAGATGCAATACGAATTTTTGGGTTAGGTCAATCCGTTCGCGAGATATGGGACTTTGAAGCCAAGAAATGGTTGAGAAGGCAAAAAATTTTTCGCAATTCTGCTGCTCCAAACGCTTAACCAGAATGGCCTAGGGAAAAAATACACATACCGTTATAATCGGGCGAGTTTCTACTTTCAGATGCAATAGGAATTTTCGGGTTAGGTCAATCCGTTCGCGAGATATCTGACTTTGAAGCCAAGAAATGGTTGAGAAGGCAAAAAATTTTTCGCAATTCTGCTGCTCCAAACGCTTAACCAGAATGGCCTAGGGAAAAAATACACATACCGTTATAATCGGGCGAGTTTCTACTTTCAGATGCAATAGGAATTTTTGGGTTAGGTCAATCCGTTCGCGAGATATGGGAGTTTGAAGCTAAGAAATGGTTGAGAAGGCAAAAAATTTTTCACAATTCTGCTGCTCCAAACGTTTAACCAGAATGGCCTAGGGAAAAAATACAAATTCCGTTGTAATCGGGCGAGTTTCTACTTTCAGATGCAATAGGAATTTTTGGGTTAGGTCAATCCGTTCGCGTGATATGGGAGTTTAAAGCTAAGAAATGGTTGAGAAGACAACAAATTTTTCGCACTTCTGCTGCTCCAAACGCTTAACCAGAATGGCCTAGGGAAAAAATACACATACCTTTATAATCGGGCGAGTTTCTACTTTCAGGTGCAATAGGAATTTTTGGGTTAGGTCAATCCGTTCGCGAGATATGGGAGTTTGTAGCTAAGAAATGGTTGAGAAGGCAAAAAATTTTTCGCAATGCTGCTGCTCCAAACGCTTAACAAGAATGGCCTAGGGAAAAAATACACATACCGTTGTAATCGGGCGAGTTTCTACTTTCAGATGCAACAGGAATTTTTGGGTTAGGTCAATCCGTTCGCGAGATATGGGAGTTTGAAGCTAAGAAATGGTTGAGAAGGCAAAAAATTTTTCACAATTCTGCTGCTCCAAACGCTTAACCAGAATGGCCTAGGGAAAAAATACACATACCGTTGTAATCGGGCGAGTTTCTACTTTCAGATGCAATAGGAATATTTGGGTTAGGTCAATCCGTTCGAGAGATATGGGAGTTTGAAGCCAAGAAATGGTAGAGAAGGCAAAAAATTTTTCACAATTCTGCTGCTCCAAACGCTTAACCAGAATGGCCTAGGGAAAAAATACACATACCGTTGTAATCGTGCGAGTTTCTACTTTCAGATGCAATAGGAATTTTTGGGTTAGGTCAATCCGTTCGCGAGATATGGGAGTTTGAAGCTAAGAAATGGTTGAGAAGACAACAAATTTTTCGCACTTCTGCTGCTCCAAACGCTTAACCAGAATGGCCTAGGGAAAAAATACGCATACCGTTATAATCGGGCGAGTTTCTACTTTCAGATGCAATAGGAATTTTTGGGTTAGGTCAATCCGTTCGCGAGATATGGGAGTTTGAAGCCAAGAAATGGTTGAGAAGGCAAAAAATTTTTCGCAATTCTGCTGCTCCAAACGCTTAACCAGAATGGCCTAGGGAAAAAATACACATACCGTTGTAATCGGGCGAGTTTCTACCTTCAGATGCAATAGGAATTTTTGGGTTAGGTCAATCCGTTCGCGAGATATGGGAGTTTGAAGCCAAGAAATGGTAGAGAAGGCAAAAAATTTTTCACAATTCTGCTGCTCCAAACGCTTAACCAGAATGGCCTAGGGAAAAAATACACATACCGTTGTAATCGGGCGAGTTTCTACTTTCAGATGCAATAGGAATTTTTGGGTTAGGTCAATCCCTTCGCGAGATATGGGACTTTGAAGCCAAGAAACGGTTGAGAAGGCAAGAAATTTTTCGCAATTCTGCTGCTCCAAACGCTTAACCAGAATGGCCTAGGGAAAAAATACAAATACAGTTGTAATCGGGCGAGTTTCTACTTTCAGATGCAATACGAATTTTTGGGTTAGGTCAATCTGTTCGCGAGATATGGGAGTTTGAAGACAAGAAATGGTTGAGAAGGCAAAAAATTTTTCGCAATTCTGCTGCTCCAAACGCTTAACCAGAATGGCCTAGGGAAAAAATACGAACACCGTTGTAATCGGGCGAGTTTCTACTTTCAGATGCAATAGGAATTTTTGGGTTAGGTCAATCCGTTCGCGAGATATGGGAGTTTGAAGACAAGAAATGGTTGAGAAGGCAAAAAATTTTTCGCAATTCTGCTGCTCCAAACGCTTAACCAGAATGGCCTAGGGAAAAAATACACATACCGTTGTAATCGGGCGAGTTTCTACCTTCAGATGCAATAGGAATTTTTGGGTTAGGTCAATCCGTTCGCGAGATATGGGAGTTTGAAGCCAAAAAATGGTAGAGAAGGCAAAAAATATTTCACAATTCTGCTGCTCCAAACGCTTAACCAGAATGGCCTAGGGAAAAAATACAAAAACCGTTGTAATCGGGCGAGTTTTTACTTTCAGATGCAATACGAATTTTTGGGTTAGGTCAATCCGTTCGCGAGATATGGGACTTTGAAGCCAAGAAATGGTTGAGAAGGCAAAAAATTTTTCGCAATTCTGCTGCTCCAAACGCTTAACCAGAATGGCCTAGGGAAAAAATACACATACCGTTATAATCGGGCGAGTTTCTACTTTCAGATGCAATAGGAATTTTTGGGTTAGGTCAATCCGTTCGCGAGATATGGGAGTTTGAAGCTAAGAAATGGTTGAGAAGGCAAAAAATTTTGCCCAATTCTGCTGCTCCAAACGATTAACCAGAATGGCCTAGGGAAAAAATACACATACCGTTGTAATCGGGCGAGTTTCTACCTTCAGATGCAATAGGAATTTTTGGGTTAGGTCAATCCGTTCGCCAGATATGGGAGTTTGAAGCCAAGAAATGGTAGAGAAGGCAAAAAATTTTTCACAATTCTGCTGCTCCAAACGCTTAACCAGAATGGCCTAGGGAAAAAATACACATACCGTTGTAATCGGGCGAGTTTCTACTTTCAGATGCAATAGGAATTTTTGGGTTAGGTCAATCCGTTCGCGGGATATGGGACTTTGAAGCCAAGAAATGGTTGAGAAGGCAAAAAATTTTTCGCAATTCTGCTGCTCCAAACACTTAACCAGAATGGCCTAGGGAAAAAATACACATACCGTTGTAATCGGGCGAGTTTCTGCTTTCAGATGCAACAGGAATTTTTGGGTTACGTCAATCCGTTCGCGAGATATGGGAGTTTGAAGACAAGAAATGGTTGAGAAGGCAAAAAATTTTTCGCACTTCTGCTGCTCCAAACGCTTAACCAGAATGGCCTAGGGAAAAAATACACATACCTTTATAATCGGGCGAGTTTCTACTTTCAGATGCAATAGGAATTTTTGGGTTAGGTCAATCCGTTCGCGAGATATGGGAGTTTGTAGCTAAGAAATGGTTGAGAAGGCAAAAAATTTTTCGCAATGCTGCTGCTCCAAACGCTTAACCAGAACGGCCTAGGGAAAAAATACGCATAGCGTTATAATCGGGCGAGTTTCTACTTTCAGATGCTACAGGAATTTTTGGGTTAGGTCAATCCGTTCGCGAGATATGGGTGTTTGAAGCTAAGAAATGGTTGAGAAGACAACAAATTTTTCGCACTTCTGCTGCTCCAAACGCTTAACCAGAATGGCCTAGGGAAAAAATACACATACCGTTGTAATCGGGCGAGTTTCTACCTTCCGATGCAATAGGAATTTTTGGGTTAGGTCAATCCGTTCGCGAGATATGGGAGTTTGAAGCCAAGAAATGGTAGAGAAGGCAAAAAATTTTTCAAAATTCTGCTGCTCCAAACGCTTAACCAGAATGGCCTAGGGAAAAAATACAAAAACCGTTGTAATCGGGCGAGTTTCTACTTTCAGATGCAATAGGAATTTTTGGGTTAGGTCAATCCGTTCGCGAGATATGGGAGTTTGAAGCCAAGAAATGGTAGAGAAGGCAAAAAATTTTTCACAATTCTGCTGCTCCAAACGCTTAACCAGAATGGCCTAGGGAAAAAATACACATACCGTTGTAATCGGGCGAGTTTCTACTTTCAGATGCAATAGGAATTTTTGGGTTAGGTCAATCCTTTCGCGAGATATGGGACTTTGAAGCCAAGAAATGGTTGAGAAGGCAAGAAATTTTTCGCAATTCTGCTGCTCCAAACGCTTAACCAGAATGGCCTAGGGAAAAAATACAAATACAGTTGTAATCGGGCGAGTTTCTACTTTCAGATGCAATACGAATTTTTGGGTTAGGTCAATCCGTTCGCGAGATATGGGAGTTTGAAGACAAGAAATGGTGGAGAAGGCAAAAAATTTTTCGCAATTCTGCTGCTCCAAACGCTTAACCAGAATGGCCTAGGGAAAAAATACGAATACCGTTGTAATCGGGCGAGTTCCTACTTTCAGATGCAATAGGAATTTTTGGGTTAGGTCAATCCTTTCGCGAGATATGGGAGTTTGAAGCCAAGAAATGGTTGAGAAGGCAAAAAATTTTTCGCAATTCTGCTGCTCCAAACGCTTAACCAGAATGGCCTAGGGAAAAAATACACATACCGTTGTAATCGGGCGAGTTTCTACCTTCAGATGCAATAGGAATTTTTGGGTTAGGTCAATCCGTTCGCGAGATATGGGAGTTTGAAGCCAAGAAATGGTAGAGAAGGCAAAAAATTTTTCACAATTCTGCTGCTCCAAACGCTTAACCAGAATGGCCTAGGGAAAAAATACACATACCGTTGTAATCGGGCGAGTTTCTACTTTCAGATGCAATAGGAATATTTGGGTTAGGTCAATCCGTTCGCGAGATATGGGAGTTTGAAGCCAAGAAATGGTAGAGAAGGCAAAAAATTTTTCACAATTCTGCTGCTCCAAACGCTTAACCAGAATGGCCTAGGGAAAAAATACACATACCGTTGTAATCGTGCGAGTTTCTACTTTCAGATGCAATAGGAATTTTTGGGTTAGGTCAATCCGTTCGCGAGATATGGGAGTTTGAAGCTAAGAAATGGTTGAGAAGACAAAAAATTTTTCGCAATTCTGCTGCTCCAAACGCTTAACCAGAATGGCCTAGGGAAAAAATACACATACCGTTATAATCGGGCGAGTTTCTACTTTCAGATGCAATAGGAATTTTTGGGTTAGGTCAATCCGTTCGCGAGATATCTGACTTTGAAGCCAAGAAATGGTTGAGAAGGCAAAAAATTTTTCGCAATTCTGCTGCTCCAAACGCTTAACCAGAATGGCCTAGGGAAAAAATACACATACCGTTATAATCGGGCGAGTTTCTACTTTCAGATGCAATAGGAATTTTTGGGTTAGGTCAATCCGTTCGCGAGATATGGGAGTTTGAAGCTAAGAAATGGTTGAGAAGGCAAAAAATTTTTCACAATTCTGCTGCTCCAAACGTTTAACCAGAATGGCCTAGGGAAAAAATACAAATTCCGTTGTAATCGGGCGAGTTTCTACTTTCAGATGCAATAGGAATTTTTGGGTTAGGTCAATCCGTTCGCGTGATATGGGAGTTTAAAGCTAAGAAATGGTTGAGAAGACAACAAATTTTTCGCACTTCTGCTGCTCCAAACGCTTAACCAGAATGGCCTAGGGAAAAAATACACATACCTTTATAATCGGGCGAGTTTCTACTTTCAGGTGCAATAGGAATTTTTGGGTTAGGTCAATCCGTTCGCGAGATATGGGAGTTTGTAGCTAAGAAATGGTTGAGAAGGCAGAAAATTTTTCGCAATGCTGCTGCTCCAAACGCTTAACCAGAATGGCCTAGGGAAAAAATACACATACCGTTGTAATCGGGCGAGTTTCTACTTTCAGATGCAACAGGAATTTTTGGGTTAGGTCAATCCGTTCGCGAGATATGGGAGTTTGAAGCTAAGAAATGGTTGAGAAGGCAAAAAATTTTTCACAATTCTGCTGCTCCAAACGTTTAACCAGAATGGCCTAGGGAAAAAATACACATACCGTTGTAATCGGGCGAGTTTCTACCTTCAGATGCAATAGGAATTTTTGGGTTAGGTCAATCCGTTCGCGAGATATGGGAGTTTGAAGCCAAGAAATGGTAGAGAAGGCAAAAAATTTTTCACAATTCTGCTGCTCCAAACGCTTAACCAGAATGGCCTAGGGAAAAAATACACATACCGTTGTAATCGGGCGAGTTTCTACTTTCAGATGCAATAGGAATATTTAGGTTAGGTCAATCCGTTCGCGAGATATGGGAGTTTGAAGCCAAGAAATGGTAGAGAAGGCAAAAAATTTTTCACAATTCTGCTGCTCCAAACGCTTAACCAGAATGGCCTAGGGAAAAAATACACATACCGTTGTAATCGTGCGAGTTTCTACTTTCAGATGCAATAGGAATTTTTGGGTTAGGTCAATCCGTTCGCGAGATATGGGAGTTTGAAGCTAAGAAATGGTTGAGAAGACAACAAATTTTTCGCACTTCTGCTGCTCCAAACGCTTAACCAGAATGGCCTAGGGAAAAAATACGCATACCGTTATAATCGGGCGAGTTTCTACTTTCAGATGCAATAGGAATTTTTGGGTTAGGTCAATCCGTTCGCGAGATATGGGAGTTTGAAGCCAAGAAATGGTTGAGAAGGCAAAAAATTTTTCGCAATTCTGCTGCCCCAAACGCTTAACCAGAATGGCCTAGGGAAAAAATACACATACCGTTGTAATCGGGCGAGTTTCTACCTTCAGATGCAATAGGAATTTTTGGGTTAGGTCAATCCGTTCGCGAGATATGGGAGTTTGAAGCCAAGAAATGGTAGAGAAGGCAAAAAATTTTTCACAATTCTGCTGCTCCAAACGCTTAACCAGAATGGCCTAGGGAAAAAACACACATACCGTTGTAATCGGGCGAGTTTCTACTTTCAGATGCAATAGGAATTTTTGGGTTAGGTCAATCCCTTCGCGAGATATGGGACTTTGAAGCCAAGAAACGGTTGAGAAGGCAAGAAATTTTTCGCAATTCTGCTGCTCCAAACGCTTAACCAGAATGGCCTAGGGAAAAAATACAAATACAGTTGTAATCGGGCGAGTTTCTACTTTCAGATGCAATACGAATTTTTGGGTTAGGTCAATCCGTTCGCGAGATATGGGAGTTTGAAGACAAGAAATGGTTGAGAAGGCAAAAAATTTTTCGCAATTCTGCTGCTCCAAACGCTTAACCAGAATGGCCTAGGGAAAAAATACGAACACCGTTGTAATCGGGCGAGTTTCTACTTTCAGATGCAATAGGAATTTTTGGGTTAGGTCAATCCGTTCGCGAGATATGGGAGTTTGAAGACAAGAAATGGTTGAGAAGGCAAAAAATTTTTCGCAATTCTGCTGCTCCAAACGCTTAACCAGAATGGCCTAGGGAAAAAATACACATACCGTTGTAATCGGGCGAGTTTCTACCTTCAGATGCAATAGGAATTTTTGGGTTAGGTCAATCCGTTCGCGAGATATGGGAGCTTGAAGCCAAAAAATGGTAGAGAAGGCAAAAAATATTTCACAATTCTGCTGCTCCAAACGCTTAACCAGAATGGCCTAGGGAAAAAATACAAAAACCGTTGTAATCGGGCGAGTTTTTACTTTCAGATGCAATACGAATTTTTGGGTTAGGTCAATCCGTTCGCGAGATATGGGACTTTGAAGCCAAGAAATGGTTGAGAAGGCAAAAAATTTTTCGCAATTCTGCTGCTCCAAACGCTTAACCAGAATGGCCTAGGGAAAAAATACACATACCGTTATAATCGGGCGAGTTTCTACTTTCAGATGCAATAGGAATTTTTGGGTTAGGTCAATCCGTTCGCGAGATATGGGAGTTTGAAGCTAAGAAATGGTTGAGAAGGCAAAAAATTTTGCCCAATTCTGCTGCTCCAAACGATTAACCAGAATGGCCTAGGGAAAAAATACACATACCGTTGTAATCGGGCGAGTTTCTACCTTCAGATGCAATAGGAATTTTTGGGTTAGGTCAA
Organism: Ptiloglossa arizonensis; assembly: GCF_051014685.1. NCBI lineage: Eukaryota > Metazoa > Arthropoda > Insecta > Hymenoptera > Colletidae > Ptiloglossa > Ptiloglossa arizonensis. Next base: position 148,499 of record NW_027479145.1, on the reverse strand, counting down.
TCCGTTCGCCAGATATGGGAGTTTGAAGCCAAGAAATGGTAGAGAAGGCAAAAAATTTTTCACAATTCTGCTGCTCCAAACGCTTAACCAGAATGGCCTAGGGAAAAAATACACATACCGTTGTAATCGGGCGAGTTTCTACTTTCAGATGCAATAGGAATTTTTGGGTTAGGTCAATCCGTTCGCGAGATATGGGACTTTGAAGCCAAGAAATGGTTGAGAAGGCAAAAAATTTTTCGCAATTCTGCTGCTCCAAACACTTAACCAGAATGGCCTAGGGAAAAAATACACATACCGTTGTAATCGGGCGAGTTTCTGCTTTCAGATGCAACAGGAATTTTTGGGTTACGTCAATCCGTTCGCGAGATATGGGAGTTTGAAGACAAGAAATGGTTGAGAAGGCAAAAAATTTTTCGCACTTCTGCTGCTCCAAACGCTTAACCAGAATGGCCTAGGGAAAAAATACACATACCTTTATAATCGGGCGAGTTTCTACTTTCAGATGCAATAGGAATTTTTGGGTTAGGTCAATCCGTTCGCGAGATATGGGAGTTTGTAGCTAAGAAATGGTTGAGAAGGCAAAAAATTTTTCGCAATGCTGCTGCTCCAAACGCTTAACCAGAACGGCCTAGGGAAAAAATACGCATAGCGTTATAATCGGGCGAGTTTCTACTTTCAGATGCTACAGGAATTTTTGGGTTAGGTCAATCCGTTCGCGAGATATGGGTGTTTGAAGCTAAGAAATGGTTGAGAAGACAACAAATTTTTCGCACTTCTGCTGCTCCAAACGCTTAACCAGAATGGCCTAGGGAAAAAATACACATACCGTTGTAATCGGGCGAGTTTCTACCTTCAGATGCAATAGGAATTTTTGGGTTAGGTCAATCCGTTCGCGAGATATGGGAGTTTGAAGCCAAGAAATGGTAGAGAAGGCAAAAAATTTTTCAAAATTCTGCTGCTCCAAACGCTTAACCAGAATGGCCTAGGGAAAAAATACAAAAACCGTTGTAATCGGGCGAGTTTCTACTTTCAGATGCAATAGGAATTTTTGGGTTAGGTCAATCCGTTCGCGAGATATGGGAGTTTGAAGCCAAGAAATGGTAGAGAAGGCAAAAAATTTTTCACAATTCTGCTGCTCCAAACGCTTAACGAGAATGGCCTAGGGAAAAAATACACATACCGTTGTAATCGGGCGAGTTTCTACTTTCAGATGCAATAGGAATTTTTGGGTTAGGTCAATCCTTTCGCGAGATATGGGACTTTGAAGCCAAGAAATGGTTGAGAAGGCAAGAAATTTTTCGCAATTCTGCTGCTCCAAACGCTTAACCAGAATGGCCTAGGGAAAAAATACAAATACAGTTGTAATCGGGCGAGTTTCTACTTTCAGATGCAATACGAATTTTTGGGTTAGGTCAATCCGTTCGCGAGATATGGGAGTTTGAAGACAAGAAATGGTGGAGAAGGCAACAAATTTTTCGCAATTCTGCTGCTCCAAACGCTTAACCAGAATGGCCTAGGGAAAAAATACGAATACCGTTGTAATCGGGCGAGTTCCTACTTTCAGATGCAATAGGAAATTTTGGGTTAGGTCAATCCTTTCGCGAGATATGGGAGTTTGAAGCCAAGAAATGGTTGAGAAGGCAAAAAATTTTTCGCAATTCTGCTGCTCCAAACGCTTAACCAGAATGGCCTAGGGAAAAAATACACATACCGTTGTAATCGGGCGAGTTTCTACCTTCAGATGCAATAGGAATTTTTGGGTTAGGTCAATCCGTTCGCGAGATATGGGAGTTTGAAGCCAAGAAATGGTAGAGAAGGCAAAAAATTTTTCACAATTCTGCTGCTCCAAACGCTTAACCAGAATGGCCTAGGGAAAAAATACAAAAACCGTTGTAATCGGGCGAGTTTCTACTTTCAGATGCAATAGGCATTTTTGGGTCAGGTCAATCCGTTCGCGAGATATGGGAGTTTGAAGCCAAGAAATGGTAGAGAAGGCAAAAAATTTTTCACAATTCTGCTGCTCCAAACGCTTAACCAGAATGGCCTAGGGAAAAAATACACATACCGTTGTAATCGGGCGAGTTTCTACTTTCAGATGCAATAGGAATTTATGGGTTAGGTCAATCCCTTCGCGAGATATGGGAGTTTGAAGCCAAGAAATGGTTGAGAAGGCAAAAAATTTTTCGCAATTCTGCTGCTCCAAACGCTTAACCAGAATGGCCTAGGGAAAAAATACAAAAACCGTTGTAATCGGGCGAGTTTCTACTTTCAGATGCAATAGGAATTTTTGGGTTAGGTCAATCCGTTCGCGAGATATGGGAGTTTGAAGACACGAAATGGTTGAGAAGGCAAAAAATTTTTCGCAATTCTGCTGCTCCGAACGCTTAACCAGAATGGCCTAGGGAAAAAATACACATACCGTTGTAATCGGGCGAGTTTCTACTTTCAGATGCAACAGGAATTTTTGGGTTAGGTCAATCCGTTCGCGAGATATGGGAGTTTGAAGCTAAGAAATGGTTGAGAAGACAACAAATTTTTCGCACTTCTGCTGCTCCAAACGCTTAACCAGAGTGGCCTAGGGAAAAAATACGCATACCGTTATAATCGGGCGAGATTCTACTTTCAGATGCAACAGGAATTTTTGGGTTAGGTCAATCCGTCCGCGAGATATGGGAGTTTGAAGCTAAGAAATGGTTGAGAAGACAACAAATTTTTCGCACTTCTGCTGCTCCAAACGCTTAACCAGAATGGCCTAGGGAAAAAATACACATACCGTTGTAATCGGGCGAGTTTCTACCTTCAGATGCAATAGGAATTTTTGGGTTAGGTCAATCCGTTCGCGAGATATGGGAGTTTGAAGCCAAGAAATGGTAGAGAAGGCAAAAAATTTTTCACAATTCTGCTGCTCCAAACGCTTAACCAGAATGGCCTAGGGAAAAAATACAAAAACCGTTGTAATCGGGCGAGTTTCTACTTTCAGATGCAATAGGAATTTTTGGGTTAGGTCAATCCGTTCGCGAGATATGGGAGTTTGAAGACAAGAAATGGTTGAGAAGGCAAAAAATTTTTCGCAATTCTGCTGCTCCAAACGCTTAACCAGAATGGCCTAGGGAAAAAATACGAATACCGTTGTAATCGGGCGAGTTTCTACTTTCAGATGCAATAGGAATTTTTGGGTTAGGTCAATCCGTTCGCGAGATATGGGAGTTTGAAGCCAAGAAATGGTTGAGAAGGCAAAAAATTTTTCGCAATTCTGCTGCTCCAAACGCTTAACCAGAATGGCCTAGGGAAAAAATACACATACCGTTGTAATCGGGTGAGTTTCTACCTTCAGATGCAATAGGAATTTTTGGGTTAGGTCAATCCGTTCGCGAGATATGGGAGTTTGAAGCCAAGAAATGGTAGAGAAGGCAAAAAATTTTTCACAATTCTGCTGCTCCAAACGCTTAACCAGAATGGCCTAGGGAAAAAATAGAAAAACCGTTGTAATCGGGCGAGTTTCTACTTTCAGATGCAACAGGAATTTTTGGGTTAGGTCAATCCGTTCGCGAGATATGGGAGTTTGAAGCTAAGAAATGGTTGAGAAGACAACAAATTTTTCGCACTTCTGCTGCTCCAAACGCTTAACCAGAATGGCCTAGGGAAAAAATACAGATACCGTTATAATCGGGCGAGTTTCTACGTTCAGATGCAATAGGAATTTTTGGGTTAGGTCAATCCGTTCGCGAGATATGGGAGTTTGAAGCAAAAAAATGGTAGAGAAGGCAAAAAATTTTTCGCAATTCTGCTGCTCCAAACGCTTAACCAGAATGGCCTAGGGAAAAAATACACATACCGTTGTAATCGGGCGAGTTTCTACCTTCAGATGCAATAGGAATTTTTGGGTTAGGTCAATCCGTTCGCGAGATATGGGAGTTTGAAGCCAAGAAATGGTAGAGAAGGCAAAAAATTTTTCACAATTCTGCTGCTCCAAACGCTTAACCAGAATGGCCTAGGGAAAAAATAGAAAAACCGTTGTAATCGGGCGAGTTTCTACTTTCAGATGCAACAGGAATTTTTGGGTTAGGTCAATCCGTTCGGGAGATATGGGAGTTTGAAGCCAAGAAATGGTTGAGAAGGCAAAAAATTTTTCGCAATTCTGCTGCTCCAAACGCTTAACCAGAATGGCCTAGGGAAAAATTACACATACCGTTGTAATCGGGCGAGTTTTTACTTTCAGATGCAATAGGAATTTTTGGGTTAGGTCAATCCGTTCGCGAGATATGGGACTCTGAAGCCAAGAAATGGTTGAGAAGGCAAAAAATTTTTCACAATTCTGCTACTCCAAACGCTTAACCAGAATGGCCTAGGGAAAAAATAGAAAAACCGTTGTAATCGGGCGAGTTTCTACTTTCAGATGCAACAGGAATTTTTGGGTTAGGTCAATCCGTTCGCGAGATATGGGAGTTTGAAGCTAAGAAATGGTTGAGAAGACAACAAATTTTTCGCACTTCTGCTGCTCCAAACGCTTAACCAGAATGGCCTAGGGAAAAAATACACATACCGTTGTAATCGGGCGAGTTTCTACCTTCAGATGCAATAGGAATTTTTGGGTTAGGTCAATCCGTTCGCGAGATATGGGAGTTTGAAGCCAAGAAATGGTAGAGAAGGCAAAAAATTTTTCGCACTTCTGCTGCTCCAAACGCTTAACCAGAATGGCCTAGGGAAAAAATACACATACCGTTGTAATCGGGCGAGTTTCTACCTTCAGATGCAATAGGAATTTTTGGGTTAGGTCAATCCGTTCGCGAGATATGGGACTCTGAAGCCAAGAAATGGTTGAGAAGGCAAAAAATTTTTCACAATTCTGCTACTCCAAACGCTTAACCAGAATGGCCTAGGGAAAAAATAGAAAAACCGTTGTAATCGGGCGAGTTTCTACTTTCAGATGCAATAGGAATTTTTGGGTTAGGTCAATCCGTTCGCGAGATATGGGACTCTGAAGCCAAGAAATGGTTGAGAAGGCAAAAAATTTTTCACAATTCTGCTACTCCAAACGCTTAACCAGAATGGCCTAGGGAAAAAATAGAAAAACCGTTGTAATCGGGCGAGTTTCTACTTTCAGATGCAACAGGAATTTTTGGGTTAGGTCAATCCGTTCGCGAGATATGGGACTCTGAAGCCAAGAAATGGTTGAGAAGGCAAAAAATTTTTCACAATTCTGCTACTCCAAACGCTTAACCAGAATGGCCTAGGGAAAAAATAGAAAAACCGTTGTAATCGGGCGAGTTTCTACTTTCAGATGCAACAGGAATTTTTGGGTTAGGTCAATCCGTTCGCGAGATATGGGAGTTTGAAGCTAAGAAATGGTTGAGAAGACAACAAATTTTTCGCACTTCTGCTGCTCCAAACGCTTAACCAGAATGGCCTAGGGAAAAAATACACATACCGTTGTAATCGGGCGAGTTTCTACCTTCAGATGCAATAGGAATTTTTGGGTTAGGTCAATCCGTTCGCGAGATATGGGAGTTTGAAGCCAAGAAATGGTTGAGAAGGCAAAAAATTTTTCGCAATTCTGCTGCTCCAAACGCTTAACCAGAATGGCCTAGGGAAAAATTACACATACCGTTGTAATCGGGCGAGTTTTTACTTTCAGATGCAATAGGAATTTTTGGGTTAGGTCAATCCGTTCGCGAGATATGGGACTCTGAAGCCAAGAAATGGTTGAGAAGGCAAAAAATTTTTCACAATTCTGCTACTCCAAACGCTTAACCAGAATGGCCTAGGGAAAAAATAGAAAAACCGTTGTAATCGGGCGAGTTTCTACTTTCAGATGCAACAGGAATTTTTGGGTTAGGTCAATCCGTTCGCGAGATATGGGAGTTTGAAGCTAAGAAATGGTTGAGAAGACAACAAATTTTTCGCACTTCTGCTGCTCCAAACGCTTAACCAGAATGGCCTAGGGAAAAAATACACATACCGTTGTAATCGGGCGAGTTTCTACCTTCAGATGCAATAGGAATTTTTGGGTTAGGTCAATCCGTTCGCGAGATATGGGAGTTTGAAGCCAAGAAATGGTAGAGAAGGCAAAAAATTTTTCACAATTCTGCTGCTCCAAACGCTTAACCAGAATGGCCTAGGGAAAAAATACAAAAACCGTTGTAATCGGGCGAGTTTCTACTTTCAGATGCAATAGGAATTTTTGGGTTAGGTCAATCCGTTCGCGAGATATGGGAGTTTGAAGACAAGAAATGGTTGAGAAGGCAAAAAATTTTTCGCAATTCTGCTGCTCCAAACGCTTAACCAGAATGGCCTAGGGAAAAAATACGAATACCGTTGTAATCGGGCGAGTTTCTACTTTCAGATGCAATAGGAATTTTTGGGTTAGGTCAATCCGTTCGCGAGATATGGGAGTTTGAAGCCAAGAAATGGTTGAGAAGGCAAAAAATTTTTCGCAATTCTGCTGCTCCAAACGCTTAACCAGAATGGCCTAGGGAAAAAATACACATACCGTTGTAATCGGGTGAGTTTCTACCTTCAGATGCAATAGGAATTTTTGGGTTAGGTCAATCCGTTCGCGAGATATGGGAGTTTGAAGCCAAGAAATGGTAGAGAAGGCAAAAAAATTTTCACAATTCTGCTGCTCCAAACGCTTAACCAGAATGGCCTAGGGAAAAAATAGAAAAACCGTTGTAATCGGGCGAGTTTCTACTTTCAGATGCAACAGGAATTTTTGGGTTAGGTCAATCCGTTCGCGAGATATGGGAGTTTGAAGCTAAGAAATGGTTGAGAAGACAACAAATTTTTCGCACTTCTGCTGCTCCAAACGCTTAACCAGAATGGCCTAGGGAAAAAATACAGATACCGTTATAATCGGGCGAGTTTCTACGTTCAGATGCAATAGGAATTTTTGGGCTCGGTCAATCCGTTCGCGAGATATGGGAGTTTGAAGCAAAAAAATGGTAGAGAAGGCAAAAAATTTTTCGCAATTCTGCTGCTCCAAACGCTTAACCAGAATGGCCTAGGGAAAAAATACACATACCGTTGTAATCGGGCGAGTTTCTACCTTCAGATGCAATAGGAATTTTTGGGTTAGGTCAATCCGTTCGCGAGATATGGGAGTTTGAAGCCAAGAAATGGTAGAGAAGGCAAAAAATTTTTCACAATTCTGCTGCTCCAAACGCTTAACCAGAATGGCCTAGGGAAAAAATAGAAAAACCGTTGTAATCGGGCGAGTTTCTACTTTCAGATGCAACAGGAATTTTTGGGTTAGGTCAATCCGTTCGGGAGATATGGGAGTTTGAAGCCAAGAAATGGTTGAGAAGGCAAAAAATTTTTCGCAATTCTGCTGCTCCAAACGCTTAACCAGAATGGCCTAGGGAAAAATTACACATACCGTTGTAATCGGGCGAGTTTTTACTTTCAGATGCAATAGGAATTTTTGGGTTAGGTCAATCCGTTCGCGAGATATGGGACTCTGAAGCCAAGAAATGGTTGAGAAGGCAAAAAATTTTTCACAATTCTGCTACTCCAAACGCTTAACCAGAATGGCCTAGGGAAAAAATAGAAAAACCGTTGTAATCGGGCGAGTTTCTACTTTCAGATGCAACAGGAATTTTTGGGTTAGGTCAATCCGTTCGCGAGATATGGGAGTTTGAAGCTAAGAAATGGTTGAGAAGACAACAAATTTTTCGCACTTCTGCTGCTCCAAACGCTTAACCAGAATGGCATAGGGAAAAAATACACATACCGTTGTAATCGGGCGAGTTTCTACCTTCAGATGCAATAGGAATTTTTGGGTTAGGTCAATCCGTTCGCGAGATATGGGAGTTTGAAGCCAAGAAATGGTAGAGAAGGCAAAAAATTTTTCACAATTCTGCTGCTCCAAACGCTTAACCAGAATGGCCTAGGGAAAAAATACAAAAACCGTTGTAATCGGGCGAGTTTCTACTTTCAGATGCAATAGGAATTTTTGGGTTAGGTCAATCCGTTCGCGAGATATGGGAGTTTGAAGACAAGAAATGGTTGAGAAGGCAAACAATTTTTCGCAATTCTGCTGCTCCAAACGCTTAACCAGAATGGCCCAGGGAAAAAATACGAATACCGTTGTAATCGGGCGAGTTTCTACTTTCAGATGCAACAGGAATTTTTGGGTTAGGTCAATCCGTTCGCGAGATATGGGAGTTTGAAGCTAAGAAATGGTTGAGAAGACAACAAATTTTTCGCACTTCTGTTGCTCCAAACGCTTAACCAGAATGGCCTAGGGAAAAAATACACATACCGTTGTAATCGAGCGAGTTTCTACTTTCAGATGCAACAGGAATTTTTGGGTTAGGTCAATCCGTTCGCGAGATATGGGAGTTTGAAGCTAAGAAATGGTTGAGAAGACAACAAATTTTTCGCACTTCTGCTGCTCCAAACGCTTAACCAGAATGGCCTAGGGAAAAAATACGCATACCGTTATAATCGGGCGAGATTCTACTTTCAGATGCAACAGGAATTTTTGGGTTAGGTCAATCCGTTCGCGAGATATGGGAGTTTGAAGCTAAGAAATGGTTGAGAAGACAACAAATTTTTCGCACTTCTGCTGCTCCAAACGCTTAACCAGAATGGCCTAGGGAAAAAATACACATACCGTTGTAATCGGGCGAGTTTCTACCTTCAGATGCAATAGGAATTTTTGGGTTAGGTCAATCCGTTCGCGAGATATGGGAGTTTGAAGCCAAGAAATGGTAGAGAAGGCAAAAAATTTTTCACAATTCTGCTGCTCCAAACGCTTAACCAGAATGGCCTAGGGAAAAAATACAAAAACCGTTGTAATCGGGCGAGTTTCTACTTTCAGATGCAATAGGAATTTTTGGGTTAGGTCAATCCGTTCGCGAGATATGGGAGTTTGAAGACAAGAAATGGTTGAGAAGGCAAAAAATTTTTCGCAATTCTGCTGCTCCAAACGCTTAACCAGAATGGCCTAGGGAAAAAATACGAATACCGTTGTAATCGGGCGAGTTTCTACTTTCAGATGCAATAGGAATTTTTGGGTTAGGTCAATCCGTTCGCGAGATATGGGAGTTTGAAGCCAAGAAATGGTTGAGAAGGCAAAAAATTTTTCGCAATTCTGCTGCTCCAAACGCTTAACCAGAATGGCCTAGGGAAAAAATACACATACCGTTGTAATCGGGTGAGTTTCTACCTTCAGATGCAATAGGAATTTTTGGGTTAGGTCAATCCGTTCGCGAGATATGGGAGTTTGAAGCCAAGAAATGGTAGAGAAGGCAAAAAATTTTTCACAATTCTGCTGCTCCAAACGCTTAACCAGAATGGCCTAGGGAAAAAATACACATACCGTTGTAATCGGGCGAGTTTCTACCTTCAGATGCAATTGGAATTTTTGGGTTAGGTCAATCCGTTCGCGAGATATGGGAGTTTGAAGCCAAGAAATGGTAGAGAAGGCAAAAAATTTTTCACAATTCTGCTGCTCCAAACGCTTAACCAGAATGGCCTAGGGAAAAAATAGAAAAACCGTTGTAATCGGGCGAGTTTCTACTTTCAGATGCAACAGGAATTTTTGGGTTAGGTCAATCCGTTCGCGAGATATGGGAGTTTGAAGCCAAGAAATGGTAGAGAAGGCAAAAAATTTTTCACAATTCTGCTGCTCCAAACGCTTAACCAGAATGGCCTAGGGAAAAAATAGAAAAACCGTTGTAATCGGGCGAGTTTCTACTTTCAGATGCAACAGGAATTTTTGGGTTAGGTGAATCCGTTCGCGAGATATGGGAGTTTGAAGCTAAGAAATGGTTGAGAAGACAACAAATTTTTCGCACTTCTGCTGCTCCAAACGCTTAACCAGAATGGCCTAGGGAAAAAATACACATACCGTTATAATCGGGCGAGTTTCTACTTTCAGATGCAATAGGAATTTTTGGGTTAGGTCAATCCGTTCGCGAGATATGGGAGTTTGAAGCCAAAAAATGGTAGAGAAGGCAAAAAATTTTTCACAATTCTGCTGCTCCAAACGCTTAACCAGAATGGCCTAGGGAAAAAATAGAAAAACCGTTGTAATCGGGCGAGTTTCTACTTTCAGATGCAACAGGAATTTTTGGGTTAGGTCAATCCGTTCGGGAAATATGGGAGTTTGAAGCCAAGAAATGGTTGAGAAGGCAAAAAATTTTTCACAATTCTGCTACTCCAAACGCTTAACCAGAATGGCCTAGGGAAAAAATAGAAAAACCGTTGTAATCGGGCGAGTTTCTACTTTCAGATGCAACAGGAATTTTTGGGATAGGTCAATCCGTTCGCGAGATATGGGACTTTGAAGCCAAGAAATGGTTGAGAAGGCAAAAAATTTTTCGCAATTCTGCTGCTCCAAACGCTTAACCAGAATGGCCTAGGGAAAAAATACACATACCGTAGTAATCGGGCGAGTTTCTACCTTCAGATGCAATAGGAATTTTTGGGTTAGGTCAATCCGTTCGCGAGATATGGGAGTTTGAAGCCAAAAAATGGTAGAGAAGGCAAAAAATTTTTCACAATTCTGCTGCTCCAAACGCTTAACCAGAATGGCCTAGGGAAAAAATAGAAAAACCGTTGTAATCGGGCGAGTTTCTACTTTCAGATGCAACAGGAATTTTTGGGTTAGGTCAATCCGTTCGGGAAATATGGGAGTTTGAAGCCAAGAAATGGTTGAGAAGGCAAAAAATTTTTCACAATTCTGCTACTCCAAACGCTTAACCAGAATGGCCTAGGGAAAAAATAGAAAAACCGTTGTAATCGGGCGAGTTTCTACTTTCAGATGCAACAGGAATTTTTGGGTTAGGTCAATCCGTTCGCGAGATATGGGAGTTTGAAGCTAAGAAATGGTTGAGAAGACAACAAATTTTTCGCACTTCTGCTGCTCCAAACGCTTAACCAGAATGGCATAGGGAAAAAATACACATACCGTTGTAATCGGGCGAGTTTCTACCTTCAGATGCAATAGGAATTTTTGGGTTAGGTCAATCCGTTCGCGAGATATGGGAGTTTGAAGCCAAGAAATGGTAGAGAAGGCAAAAAATTTTTCACAATTCTGCTGCTCCAAACGCTTAACCAGAATGGCCTAGGGAAAAAATACAAAAACCGTTGTAATCGGGCGAGTTTCTACTTTCAGATGCAATAGGAATTTTTGGGTTAGGTCAATCCGTTCGCGAGATATGGGAGTTTGAAGACAAGAAATGGTTGAGAAGGCAAACAATTTTTCGCAATTCTGCTGCTCCAAACGCTTAACCAGAATGGCCCAGGGAAAAAATACGAATACCGTTGTAATCGGGCGAGTTTCTACTTTCAGATGCAACAGGAATTTTTGGGTTAGGTCAATCCGTTCGCGAGATATGGGAGTTTGAAGCTAAGAAATGGTTGAGAAGACAACAAATTTTTCGCACTTCTGTTGCTCCAAACGCTTAACCAGAATGGCCTAGGGAAAAAATACACATACCGTTGTAATCGGGCGAGTTTCTACTTTCAGATGCAACAGGAATTTTTGGGTTAGGTCAATCCGTTCGCGAGATATGGGAGTTTGAAGCTAAGAAATGGTTGAGAAGACAACAAATTTTTCGCACTTCTGCTGCTCCAAACGCTTAACCAGAATGGCCTAGGGAAAAAATACGCATACCGTTATAATCGGGCGAGATTCTACTTTCAGATGCAACAGGAATTTTTGGGTTAGGTCAATCCGTTCGCGAGATATGGGAGTTTGAAGCTAAGAAATGGTTGAGAAGACAACAAATTTTTCGCACTTCTGCTGCTCCAAACGCTTAACCAGAATGGCCTAGGGAAAAAATACACATACCGTTGTAATCGGGCGAGTTTCTACCTTCAGATGCAATAGGAATTTTTGGGTTAGGTCAATCCGTTCGCGAGATATGGGAGTTTGAAGCCAAGAAATGGTAGAGAAGGCAAAAAATTTTTCACAATTCTGCTGCTCCAAACGCTTAACCAGAATGGCCTAGGGAAAAAATACAAAAACCGTTGTAATCGGGCGAGTTTCTACTTTCAGATGCAATAGGAATTTTTGGGTTAGGTCAATCCGTTCGCGAGATATGGGAGTTTGAAGACAAGAAATGGTTGAGAAGGCAAAAAATTTTTCGCAATTCTGCTGCTCCAAACGCTTAACCAGAATGGCCTAGGGAAAAAATACGAATACCGTTGTAATCGGGCGAGTTTCTACTTTCAGATGCAATAGGAATTTTTGGGTTAGGTCAATCCGTTCGCGAGATATGGGAGTTTGAAGCCAAGAAATGGTTGAGAAGGCAAAAAATTTTTCGCAATTCTGCTGCTCCAAACGCTTAACCAGAATGGCCTAGGGAAAAAATACACATACCGTTGTAATCGGGTGAGTTTCTACCTTCAGATGCAATAGGAATTTTTGGGTTAGGTCAATCCGTTCGCGAGATATGGGAGTTTGAAGCCAAGAAATGGTAGAGAAGGCAAAAAATTTTTCACAATTCTGCTGCTCCAAACGCTTAACCAGAATGACCTAGGGAAAAAATACACATACCGTTGTAATCGGGCGAGTTTCTACCTTCAGATGCAATTGGAATTTTTGGGTTAGGTCAATCCGTTCGCGAGATATGGGAGTTTGAAGCCAAGAAATGGTAGAGAAGGCAAAAAATTTTTCACAATTCTGCTGCTCCAAACGCTTAACCAGAATGGCCTAGGGAAAAAATAGAAAAACCGTTGTAATCGGGCGAGTTTCTACTTTCAGATGCAACAGGAATTTTTGGGTTAGGTCAATCCGTTCGCGAGATATGGGAGTTTGAAGCCAAGAAATGGTAGAGAAGGCAAAAAATTTTTCACAATTCTGCTGCTCCAAACGCTTAACCAGAATGGCCTAGGGAAAAAATAGAAAAACCGTTGTAATCGGGCGAGTTTCTACTTTCAGATGCAACAGGAATTTTTGGGTTAGGTGAATCCGTTCGCGAGATATGGGAGTTTGAAGCTAAGAAATGGTTGAGAAGACAACAAATTTTTCGCACTTCTGCTGCTCCAAACGCTTAACCAGAATGGCCTAGGGAAAAAATACACATACCGTTATAATCGGGCGAGTTTCTACTTTCAGATGCAATAGGAATTTTTGGGTTAGGTCAATCCGTTCGCGAGATATGGGAGTTTGAAGCCAAAAAATGGTAGAGAAGGCAAAAAATTTTTCACAATTCTGCTGCTCCAAACGCTTAACCAGAATGGCCTAGGGAAAAAATAGAAAAACCGTTGTAATCGGGCGAGTTTCTACTTTCAGATGCAACAGGAATTTTTGGGTTAGGTCAATCCGTTCGGGAAATATGGGAGTTTGAAGCCAAGAAATGGTTGAGAAGGCAAAAAATTTTTCACAATTCTGCTACTCCAAACGCTTAACCAGAATGGCCTAGGGAAAAAATAGAAAAACCGTTGTAATCGGGCGAGTTTCTACTTTCAGATGCAACAGGAATTTTTGGGATAGGTCAATCCGTTCGCGAGATATGGGACTTTGAAGCCAAGAAATGGTTGAGAAGGCAAAAAATTTTTCGCAATTCTGCTGCTCCAAACGCTTAACCAGAATGGCCTAGGGAAAAAATACACATACCGTAGTAATCGGGCGAGTTTCTACCTTCAGATGCAATAGGAATTTTTGGGTTAGGTCAATCCGTTCGCGAGATATGGGAGTTTGAAGCCAAGAAATGGTAGAGAAGGCAAAAAATTTTTCACAATTCTGCTACTCCAAACGCTTAACCAGAATGGCCTAGGGAAAAAATAGAAAAACCGTTGTAATCGGACGAGTTTCTACTTTCAGATGCAACAGGAATTTTTGGGTTAGGTCAATCCGTTCGCGAGATATGGGAGTTTGAAGCTAAGAAATGGTTGAGAAGACAACAAATTTTTCGCAATTCTGCTGCTCCAAACGCTTAACCAGAATGGCATAGGGAAAAAATACACATACCGTTGTAATCGGGCGAGTATCTACTTTCAGATGCAACAGGAATTTTTGGGTTAGGTCAATCCGTTCGCGAGATATGGGACTTTGAAGCCAAAAAATGGTAGAGAAGGCAAAAAATTTTTCGCAATTCTGCTGCTCCAAACGCTTAACCAGAATGGCCTAGGGAAAAAATACACATACCGTTGTAATCGGGCGAGTTTCTACCTTCAGATGCAATAGGAATTTTTGGGTTAGGTCAATCCGTTCGCGAGATATGGGACTTTGAAGCCAAAAAATGGTAGAGAAGGCAAGAAATTTTTCGCAATTCTGCTGCTCCAAACGCTTAACCAGAATGGCCTAGGGAAAAAATACACATACCGTAGTAATCGGGCGAGTTTCTACTTTCAGATGTAATAGGAATTTTTGGGTTAGGTCAATCCGTTCGCGAGATATGGGAGTTTGAAGCCAAGAAATGGTTGAGAAGGCAAAAAATTTTTCGCAATTCTGCTGCTCCAAACGCTTAACCAGAATGGCATAGGGAAATAATACGAATACCGTTGTAATCGGGCGAGTTTCTACTTTCAGATGCAATAGGAATTTTTGGGTTAGGTCAATCCGTTCGCGAGATATGGGAGTTTGAAGACAAGAAATGGTTGAGAAGGCAAAAAATTTTTCGCAATTCTGCTGCTCGAAACGCTTAACCAGAATGGCCTAGGGAAAAAATACACATACCGTTATAATCGGGCGAGTTTCTACTTTCAGATGCAATAGGAATTTTTGGGTTAGGTCAATCCGTTCGCGAGATATGGGAGTTTGAAGCTAAGATATGGTTGAGAAGGCAAAAAATTTTGCCCAATTCTGCTGCTCCAAACGCTTAACCAGAATGGCCTAGGGAAAAAATACACATACCGTTGTAATCGGGCGAGTTTCTACCTTCAGATGCAATAGGAATTTTTGGGTTAGGTCAATCCGTTCGCGAGATATGGGAGTTTGAAGCCAAGAAATGGTAGAGAAGGCAAAAAATTTTTCACAATTCTGCTGCTCCAAACGCTTAACCAGAATGGCCTAGGTAAAAAATACACATACCGTTGTAATCGGGCGAGTTTCTGCTTTCAGATGCAATAGGAATTTTTGGGTTAGGTCAATCCGTTCGCGAGATATGGGACTTTGAAGCCAAGAAATGGTTGAGAAGGCAAAAAATTTTTCGCACTTCTGCTGCTCCAAACGCTTAACCAGAATGGCCTAGGGAAAAAATACACATACCGTTGTAATCGGGCGAGTTTCTGCTTTCAGATGCAACAGGAATTTTTGGGTTACGTCAATCCGTTCGCGAGATATGGGAGTTTGAAGACAAGAAATGGTTGAGAAGGCAAAAAATTTTTCGCACTTCTGCTGCTCCAAACGCTTAACCAGAATGGCCTAGGGAAAAAATACACATACCTTTATAATCGGGCGAGTTTCTACTTTCAGATGCAATTGGAATTTTTGGGTTAGGTCAATCCGTTCGCGAGATATGGGAGTTTGAAGACAAGAAATGGTTGAGAAGGCAAAAAATTTTTCGCAATTCTGCTGCTCGAAACGCTTAACCAGAATGGCCTAGGGAAAAAATACACATACCGTTATAATCGGGCGAGTTTCTACTTTCAGATGCAATAGGAATTTTTGGGTTAGGTCAATCCGTTCGCGAGATATGGGAGTTTGTAGCTAAGAAATGGTTGAGAAGGCAAAAAATTTTTCGCAATGCTGCTGCTCCAAACGCTTAACCAGAATGGCCTAGGGAAAAAATACGCATAGCGTTATAATCGGGCGAGTTTCTACTTTCAGATGCAATAGGAATTTTTGGGTTAGGTCAATCCGTTCGCGAGATATGGGAGTTTGAAGCCAAGAAATGGTAGAGAAGGCAAAAAATTTTTCACAATTCTGCTGCTCCAAACGCTTAACCAGAATGGCCTAGGGAAAAAATACACATACCGTTGTAATCGGGCGAGTTTCTACTTTCAGATGCAATAGGAATTTTTGGGTTAGGTCAATCCCTTCGCGAGATATGGGACTTTGAAGCCAAGAAATGGTTGAGAAGGCAAGAAATTTTTCGCAATTCTGCTGCTCCAAACGCTTAACCAGAATGGCCTAGGGAAAAAATACAAATACAGTTGTAATCGGGCGAGTTTCTACTTTCAGATGCAATACGAATTTTTGGGTTAGGTCAATCCGTTCGCGAGATATGGGAGTTTGAAGACAAGAAATGGTTGAGAAGGCAAAAAATTTTTCGCAATTCTGCTGCTCCAAACGCTTAACCAGAATGGCCTAGGGAAAAAATACACATACCGTTATAATCGGGCGAGTTTCTACTTTCAGATGCAATAGGAATTTTTGGGTTAGGTCAATCCGTTCGCGAGATATGGGAGTTTGAAGCTAAGAAATGGTTGAGAAGGCAAAAAATTTTGCCCAATTCTGCTGCTCCAAACGCTTAACCAGAATGGCCTAGGGAAAAAATACACATACCGTTGTAATCGGGCGAGTTTCTACCTTCAGATGCAATAGGAATTTTTGGGTTAGGTCAATCCGTTCGCGAGATATGGGAGTTTGAAGCCAAGAAATGGTAGAGAAGGCAAAAAATTTTTCACAATTCTGCTGCACCAAACGCTTAACCAGAATGGCCTAGGGAAAAAATACACATACCGTTGTAATCGGGCGAGTTTCTACTTTGAGATGCAATAGGAATTTTTGGGTTAGGTCAATCCGTTCGCGAGATATGGGACTTTGAAGCCAAGAAATGGTTGAGAAGGCAAAAAATTTTTCGCAATTCTGCTGCTCCAAACGCTTAACCAGAATGGCCTAGGGAAAAAATACACATACCGTTGTAATCGGGCGAGTTTCTGCTTTCAGATGCAACAGGAATTTTTGGGTTACGTCAATCCGTTCGCGAGATATGGGAGTTTGAAGACAAGAAATGGTTGAGGAGGCAAAAAATTTTTCGCAATTCTGCTGCTCCAAACGCTTAACCAGAATGGCCTAGGGAAAAAATACACATACCGTTGTAATCGGGCGAGTTTCTACATTCAGATGCAATAGGAATTTTTGGGTTAGGTCAATCCGTTCGCGAGATATGGGAGTTTGAAGCCAAGAAATGGTAGAGAAGGCAAAAAATTTTTCACAATTCTGCTGCTCCAAACGCTTAACCAGAATGGCCTAGGGAAAAAATACACATACCGTTGTAATCGGGCGAGTTTCTACTTTCAGATGCAATAGGAATATTTGGGTTAGGTCAATCCGTTCGCGAGATATGGGACTTTGAAGCCAAGAAATGGTTGAGAAGGCAAAAAATTTTTCGCAATTCTGCTGCTCCAAACGCTTAACCAGAATGGCCTAGGGAAAAAATACAAATTCCGTTGTAATCGGGCGAGTTTCTACTTTCAGATGCAATAGGAATTTTTGGGTTAGGTCAATCCGTTCGCGTGATATGGGAGTTTGAAGCTAAGAAATGGTTGAGAAGACAACAAATTTTTCGCACTTCTGCTGCTCCAAACGCTTAACCAGAATGGCCTAGGGAAAAAATACACATACCTTTATAATCGGGCGAGTTTCTACTTTCAGATGCAACAGGAATTTTTGGGTTAGGTCAATCCGTTCGCGAGATATGGGAGTTTGTAGCTAAGAAATGGTTGAGAAGGCAAAAAATTTTTCGCAATGCTGCTGCTCCAAACGCTTAACCAGAATGGCCTAGGGAAAAAATACACATACCGTTGTAATCGGGCGAGTTTCTACTTTCAGATGCAACAGGAATTTTTGGGTTAGGTCAATCCGTTCGCGAGATATGGGAGTTTGAAGCTAAGAAATGGTTGAGAAGACAACAAATTTTTCGCACTTCTGCTGCTCCAAACGCTTAACCAGAATGGCCTAGGGAAAAAATACACATACCGTTGTAATCGGGCGGGTTTCTACTTTCAGATGCAATAGGAATTTTTGGGTTAGGTCAATCCGTTCGCGAGATATGGGACTTTGAAGCCAAGAAATGGTTGAGAAGGCAAAAAATTTTTCGCAATTCTGCTGCTCCACACGCTTAACCAGAATGGCCTAGGGAAAAAATACACATACCGTTATAATCGGGCGAGTTTCTACTTTCAGATGCAATAGGAATTTTTGGGTTAGGTCAATCCGTTCGCGAGATATGGGAGTTTGAAGCTAAGAAATGGTTGAGAAGGCAAAAAATTTTTCACAATTCTGCTGCTCCAAACGTTTAACCAGAATGGCCTAGGGAAAAAATACACATACCGTTGTAATCGGGCGAGTTTCTACCTTCAGATGCAATAGGAATTTTTGGGTTAGGTCAATCCGTTCGCGAGATATGGGAGTTTGAAGCCAAGAAATGGTAGAGAAGGCAAAAAATTTTTCACAATTCTGCTGCTCCAAACGCTTAACCAGAATGGCCTAGGGAAAAAATACAAATTCCGTTGTAATCGGGCGAGTTTCTACTTTCAGATGCAATAGGAATTTTTGGGTTAGGTCAATCCGTTCGCGAGATATGGGAGTTTGAAGCTAAGAAATGGTTGAGAAGGCAAAAAATTTTGCCCAATTCTGCTGCTCCAAACGCTTAACCAGAATGGCCTAGGGAAAAAATACACATACCGTTGTAATCGGGCGAGTTTCTACTTTGAGATGCAATAGGAATTTTTGGGTTAGGTCAATCCGTTCGCGAGATATGGGACTTTGAAGCCAAGAAATGGTTGAGAAGGCAAAAAATTTTTCGCAATTCTGCTGCTCCAAACGCTTAACCAGAATGGCCTAGGGAAAAAATACACATACCGTTATAATCGGGCGAGTTTCTACTTTCAGATGCAATAGGAATTTTTGGGTTAGGTCAATCCGTTCGCGAGATATGGGAGTTTGAAGCTAAGAAATGGTTGAGAAGGCAAAAAATTTTGCCCAATTCTGCTGCTCCAAACGCTTAACCAGAATGGCCTAGGGAAAAAATACACATACCGTTGTAATCGGGCGAGTTTCTACCTTCAGATGCAATAGGAATTTTTGGGTTAGGTCAATCCGTTCGCGAGATATGGGAGTTTGAAGCCAAGAAATGGTAGAGAAGGCAAAAAATTTTTCACAATTCTGCTGCACCAAACGCTTAACCAGAATGGCCTAGGGAAAAAATACACATACCGTTGTAATCGGGCGAGTTTCTACTTTGAGATGCAATAGGAATTTTTGGGTTAGGTCAATCCGTTCGCGAGATATGGGACTTTGAAGCCAAGAAATGGTTGAGAAGGCAAAAAATTTTTCGCAATTCTGCTGCTCCAAACGCTTAACCAGAATGGCCTAGGGAAAAAATACACATACCGTTGTAATCGGGCGAGTTTCTGCTTTCAGATGCAACAGGAATTTTTGGGTTACGTCAATCCGTTCGCGAGATATGGGAGTTTGAAGACAAGAAATGGTTGAGGAGGCAAAAAATTTTTCGCAATTCTGCTGCTCCAAACGCTTAACCAGAATGGCCTAGGGAAAAAATACACATACCGTTGTAATCGGGCGAGTTTCTACATTCAGATGCAATAGGAATTTTTGGGTTAGGTCAATCCGTTCGCGAGATATGGGAGTTTGAAGCCAAGAAATGGTAGAGAAGGCAAAAAATTTTTCACAATTCTGCTGCTCCAAACGCTTAACCAGAATGGCCTAGGGAAAAAATACACATACCGTTGTAATCGGGCGAGTTTCTACTTTCAGATGCAATAGGAATATTTGGGTTAGGTCAATCCGTTCGCGAGATATGGGACTTTGAAGCCAAGAAATGGTTGAGAAGGCAAAAAATTTTTCGCAATTCTGCTGCTCCAAACGCTTAACCAGAATGGCCTAGGGAAAAAATACAAATTCCGTTGTAATCGGGCGAGTTTCTACTTTCAGATGCAATAGGAATTTTTGGGTTAGGTCAATCCGTTCGCGTGATATGGGAGTTTGAAGCTAAGAAATGGTTGAGAAGACAACAAATTTTTCGCACTTCTGCTGCTCCAAACGCTTAACCAGAATGGCCTAGGGAAAAAATACACATACCTTTATAATCGGGCGAGTTTCTACTTTCAGATGCAACAGGAATTTTTGGGTTAGGTCAATCCGTTCGCGAGATATGGGAGTTTGTAGCTAAGAAATGGTTGAGAAGGCAAAAAATTTTTCGCAATGCTGCTGCTCCAAACGCTTAACCAGAATGGCCTAGGGAAAAAATACACATACCGTTGTAATCGGGCGAGTTTCTACTTTCAGATGCAATAGGAATTTTTGGGTTAGGTCAATCCGTTCGCGAGATATGGGAGTTTGAAGCTAAGAAATGGTTGAGAAGGCAAAAAATTTTTCACAATTCTGCTGCTCCAAACGTTTAACCAGAATGGCCTAGGGAAAAAATACACATACCGTTGTAATCGGGCGAGTTTCTACCTTCAGATGCAATAGGAATTTTTGGGTTAGGTCAATCCGTTCGCGAGATATGGGAGTTTGAAGCCAAGAAATGGTAGAGAAGGCAAAAAATTTTTCACAATTCTGCTGCTCCAAACGCTTAACCAGAATGCCCTAGGGAAAAAATACACATACCGTTGTAATCGGGCGAGTTTCTACTTTCAGATGCAATAGGAATATTTGGGTTAGGTCAATCCGTTCGCGAGATATGGGACTTTGAAGCCAAGAAATGGTTGAGGAGGCAAAAAATTTTTCGCAATTCTGCTGCTCCAAACGCTTAACCAGAATGGCCTAGGGAAAAAATACACATACCGTTGTAATCGGGCGAGTTTCTACTTTCAGATGAAATAGGAATTTTTGGGTTAGGTCAATCCGTTCGCGAGATATGGGAGTTTGAAGCTAAGAAATGGTTGAGAATACAACAAATTTTTCGCACTTCTGCTGCTCCAAACGCTTAACCAGAATGGCCTAGGGAAAAAATACGCATACCGTTATAATCGGGCGAGTTTCTACTTTCAGATGCAATAGGAATTTTTGGGTTAGGTCAATCCGTTCGCGAGATATGGGAGTTTGAAGCCAAGAAATGGTTGAGAAGGCAAAAAATTTTTCGCAATTCTGCTGCTCCAAACGCTTAACCAGAATGGCCTAGGGAAAAAATACACATACCGTTGTAATCGGGCGAGTTTCTACCTTCAGATGCAATAGGAATTTTTGGGTTAGGTCAATCCGTTCGCGAGATATGGGAGTTTGAAGCCAAGAAATGGTAGAGAAGGCAAAAAATTTTTCACAATTCTGCTGCTCCAAACGCTTAACCAGAATGGCCTAGGGAAAAAATACACATACCGTTGTAATCGGACGAGTTTCTACTTTCCGATGCAATACGAATTTTTGGGTTAGGTCAATCCGTTCGCGAGATATGGGAGTTTGAAGACAAGAAATGGTTGAGAAGGCAAAAAATTTTTCGCAATTCTGCTGCACCAAACGCTTAACCAGAATGGCCTAGGGAAAAAATACAAATACAGTTGTAATCGGGCGAGTTTCTACTTTCAGATGCAATACGAATTTTTGGGTTAGGTCAATCCGTTCGCGAGATATGGGAGTTTGAAGACAAGAAATGGTTGAGAAGGCAAAAAATTTTTCGCATTTCTGCTGCTCCAAACGCTTAACCAGAATGGCCTAGGGAAAAAATACGAATACCGTTGTAATCGGGCGAGTTTCTACTTTCAGATGCAATAGGAATTTTTGGGTTAGGTCAATCCGTTCGCGAGATATGGGAGTTTGAAGACAAGAAATGGTTGAGAAGGCAAAAAATTTTTTGCAATTCTGCTGCTGCAAACGCTTAACCAGAATGGCCTAGGGAAAAAATACACATACCGTTGTAATCGGGCGAGTTTCTACCTTCAGATGCAATAGGAATTTTTGGGTTAGGTCAATCCGTTCGCGAGATATGGGAGTTTGAAACCAAAAAATGGTAGAGAAGGCAAAAATTATTTCACAATTCTGCTGCTCCAAACGCTTAACCAGAATGGCCTAGGGAAAAAATACACATACCGTTGTAATCGGGCGAGTTTCTAATTTCAGATGCAATAGGAATTTGTGGGTTAGGTCAATCCGTTCGCGAGATATGGGACTTTGAAGCCAAGAAATGGTTGAGGAGGCAAAAAATTTTTCGCAATTCTGCTGCTCCAAACGCTTAACCAGAATGGCCTAGGGAAAAAATACACATACCGTTGTAATCGGGCGAGTTTCTACTTTCAGATGCAATAGGAATTTTTGGGTTAGGTCAATCCGTTCGCGAGATATGGGAGTTTGAAGCTAAGAAATGGTTGAGAAGACAACAAATTTTTCGCACTTCTGCTGCTCCAAACGCTTAACCAGAATGGCCTAGGGAAAAAATACGCATACCGTTATAATCGGGCGAGTTTCTACTTTCAGATGCAATAGGAATTTTTGGGTTAGGTCAATCCGTTCGCGAGATATGGGAGTTTGAAGCCAAGAAATGGTTGAGAAGGCAAAAAATTTTTCGCAATTCTGCTGCTCCAAACGCTTAACCAGAATGGCCTAGGGAAAAAATACACATACCGTTGTAATCGGGCGAGTTTCTACCTTCAGATGCAATAGGAATTTTTGGGTTAAGTCAATCCGTTCGCGAGATATGGGAGTTTGAAGCCAAGAAATGGTAGAGAAGGCAAAAAATTTTTCACAATTCTGCTGCTCCAAACGCTTAACCAGAATGGCCTAGGGAAAAAATACACATACCGTTGTAATCGGGCGAGTTTCTACTTTCCGATGCAATAGGAATTTTTGGGTTAGGTCAATCCCTTCGCGAGATATGGGACTTTGAAGCCAAGAAATGGTTGAGAAGGCAAGAAATTTTTCGCAATTCTGCTGCTCCAAACGCTTAACCAGAATGGCCTAGGGAAAAAATACAAATACCGTTGTAATCGGGCGAGTTTCTACTTTCAGATGCAATAGGAATTTTTGGGTTAGGTCAATCCCTTCGCGAGATATGGGAGTTTGAAGCCAAGAAATGGTTGAGAAGGCAAAAAATTTTTCGCAATTCTGCTGCTCCAAACGCTTAACCAGAATGGCCTAGGGAAAAAATACAAAAACCGTTGTAATCGGGCGAGTTTCTACTTTCAGATGCAATAGGAATTTTTGGGTTAGGTCAATCCGTTCGCGAGATATGGGAGTTTGAAGACACGAAATGGTTGAGAAGGCAAAAAATTTTTCGCAATTCTGCTGCTCCGAACGCTTAACCAGAATGGCCTAGGGAAAAAATACACATACCGTTGTAATCGGGCGAGTTTCTACTTTCAGATGCAACAGGAATTTTTGGGTTAGGTCAATCCGTTCGCGAGATATGGGAGTTTGAAGCTAAGATATGGTTGAGAAGACAATAAATTTTTCGCACTTCTGCTGCTCCAAACGCTTAACCAGAATGGCCTAGGGAAAAAATACACATACTGTTGTAATCGGGCGAGTTTCTACCTTCAGATGCAATAGGAATTTTTGGGTTAGGTCAATCCGTTCGCGAGATATGGGAGTTTGAAGCCAAGAAATGGTAGAGAAGGCATAAAATTTTTCACAATTCTGCTGCTCCAAACGCTTAACCAGAATGGCCTAGGGAAAAAATACAAAAACCGTTGTAATCGGGCGAGTTTCTACTTTCAGATGCAATAGGAATTTTTGGGTTAGGTCAATCCGTTCGCGAGATATGGGAGTTTGAAGACAAGAAATGGTTGAGAAGGCAAAAAATTTTTCGCAATTCTGCTGCTCCAAACGCTTAACCAGAATGGCCTAGGGAAAAAATTCGAATACCGTTGTAATCGGGCGAGTTTCTACTTTCAGATGCAATAGGAATTTTTGGGTTAGGTCAATCCGTTCGCGAGATATGGGAGTTTGAAGCCAAGAAATGGTTGAGAAGGCAAAAAATTTTTCGCAATTCTGCTGCTCCAAACGCTTAACCAGAATGGCCTAGGGAAAAAATACACATACCGTTGTAATCGGGCGAGTTTCTACCTTCAGATGCAATTGGAATTTTTGGGTTAGGTCAATCCGTTCGCGAGATATGGGAGTTTGAAGCCAAGAAATGGTAGAGAAAGCAAAAAATTTTTCACAATTCTGCTGCTCCAAACGCTTAACCAGAATGGCCTAGGGAAAAAATAGAAAAACCGTTGTAATCGGGCGAGTTTCTACTTTCAGATGCAACAGGAATTTTTGGGTTAGGTCGATCCGTTCGCGAGATATGGGAGTTTGAAGCTAAGAAATGGTTGAGAAGACAACAAATTTTTCGCACTTCTGCTGCTCCAAACGCTTAACCAGAATGGCCTAGGGAAAAAATACAGATACCGTTATAATCGGGCGAGTTTCTACGTTCAGATGCAATAGGAATTTTTGGGTTAGGTCAATCCGTTCGCGAGATATGGGAGTTTGAAGCTAAGAAATGGTTGAGAAGACAACAAATTTTTCGCACTTCTGCTGCTCCAAACGCTTAACCAGAATGGCCTAGGGAAAAAATACACATACCTTTATAATCGGGCGAGTTTCTACTTTCAGATGCAACAGGAATTTTTGGGTTAGGTCAATCCGTTCGCGAGATATGGGAGTTTGTAGCTAAGAAATGGTTGAGAAGGCAAAAAATTTTTCGCAATGCTGCTGCTCCAAACGCTTTACCAGAATGGCCTAGGGAAAAAATACACATACCGTTGTAATCGGGCGAGTTTCTACTTTCAGATGCAACAGGAATTTTTGGGTTAGGTCAATCCGTTCGCGAGATATGGGAGTTTGAAGCTAAGAAATGGTTGAGAAGACAACAAATTTTTCGCACTTCTGCTGCTCCAAACGCTTAACCAGAATGGCCTAGGGAAAAAATACACATACCGTTGTAATCGGGCGGGTTTCTACTTTCAGATGCAATAGGAATTTTTGGGTTAGGTCAATCCGTTCGCGAGATATGGGACTTTGAAGCCAAGAAATGGTTGAGAAGGCAAAAAATTTTTCGCAATTCTGCTGCTCCAAACGCTTAACCAGAATGGCCTAGGGAAAAAATACACATACCGTTATAATCGGGCGAGTTTCTACTTTCAGATGCAATAGGAATTTTTGGGTTAGGTCAATCCGTTCGCGAGATATGGGAGTTTGAAGCCAAGAAATGGTTGAGAAGGCAAAAAATTTTTCGCAATTCTGCTGCTCCAAACGCTTAACCAGAATGGCCTAGGGAAAAATACACATACCGTTGTAATCGGGCGAGTTTCTACCTTCAGATGCAATAGGAATTTTTGGGTTAGGTCAATCCGTTCGCGAGATATGGGAGTTTGAAGCCAAGAAATGGTAGAGAAGGCAAAAAATTTTTCACAATTCTGCTGCTCCAAACGCTTAACCAGAATGGCCTAGGGAAAAAATACACATACCGTTGTAATCGGGCGAGTTTCTACTTTCCGATGCAATAGGAATTTTTGGGTTAGGTCAATCCCTTCGCGAGATATGGGACTTTGAAGCCAAGAAATGGTTGAGAAGGCAAGAAATTTTTCGCAATTCTGCTGCTCCAAACGCTTAACCAGAATGGCCTAGGGAAAAAATACAAATACAGTTGTAATCGGGCGAGTTTCTACTTTCAGATGCAATACGAATTTTTGGGTTAGGTCAATCCGTTCGCGAGATATGGGAGTTTGAAGACAAGAAATGGTTGAGAAGGCAAAAAATTTTTCGCAATTCTGCTGCTCCAAACGCGTAACCAGAATGGCCTAGGGAAAAAATACGAATACCGTTGTAATCGGGCGAGTTTCTACTTTCAGATGCAATAGGAATTTTTGGGTTAGGTCAATCCGTTCGCGAGATATGGGAGTTTGAAGACAAGAAATGGTTGAGAAGGCAAAAAATTTTTTGCAATTCTGCTGCTGCAAACGCTTAACCAGAATGGCCTAGGGAAAAAATACACATACCGTTGTAATCGGGCGAGTTTCTACTTTCAGATGCAATAGGAATTTTTGGGTTAGGTCAATCCGTTCGCGAGATATGGGAGTTTGAAGACACGAAATGGTTGAGAAGGCAAAAAATTTTTCGCAATTCTGCTGCTCCGAACGCTTAACCAGAATGGCCTAGGGAAAAAATACACATACCGTTGTAATCGGGCGAGTTTCTACTTTCAGATGCAACAGGAATTTTTGGGTTAGGTCAATCCGTTCGCGAGATATGGGAGTTTGAAGCTAAGATATGGTTGAGAAGACAATAAATTTTTCGCACTTCTGCTGCTCCAAACGCTTAACCAGAATGGCCTAGGGAAAAAATACACATACCGTTGTAATCGGGCGAGTTTCTACCTTCAGATGCAATAGGAATTTTTGGGTTAGGTCAATCCGTTCGCGAGATATGGGAGTTTGAAGCCAAGAAATGGTAGAGAAGGCAAAAAATTTTTCACAATTCTGCTGCTCCAAACGCTTAACCAGAATGGCCTAGGGAAAAAATACACATACCGTTGTAATCGGGCGAGTTTCTACTTTCCGATGCAATAGGAATTTTTGGGTTAGGTCAATCCCTTCGCGAGATATGGGACTTTGAAGCCAAGAAATGGTTGAGAAGGCAAGAAATTTTTCGCAATTCTGCTGCTCCAAACGCTTAACCAGAATGGCCTAGGGAAAAAATACAAATACAGTTGTAATCGGGCGAGTTTCTACTTTCAGATGCAATACGAATTTTTGGGTTAGGTCAATCCGTTCGCGAGATATAGGAGTTTGAAAACAAGAAATGGTTGAGAAGGCAAAAAATTTTTCGCAATTCTGCTGCTCCAAACGCTTAACCAGAATGGCCTAGGGAAAAAATACGAATACCGTTGTAATCGGGCGAGTTTTTACTTTCAGATGCAATACGAATTTTTGGGTTAGGTCAATCCGTTCGCGAGATATGGGACTTTGAAGCCAAGAAATGGTTGAGAAGGCAAAAAATGTTTCGCAATTCTGCTGCTCCAAACGCTTAACCAGAATGGCCTAGGGAAAAAATACACATACCGTTGTAATCGGGCGAGTTTCTACCTTCAGATGCAATAGGAATTTTTGGGTTAGGTCAATCCGTTCGCGAGATATGGGAGTTTGAAGCCAAGAAATGGTAGAGAAGGCAAAAAATTTTTCACAATTCTGCTGCTCCAAACGCTTAACCAGAATGGCCTAGGGAAAAAATACACATACCGTTGTAATCGGGCGAGTTTCTACTTTCCGATGCAATAGGAATTTTTGGGTTAGGTCAATCCCTTCGCGAGATATGGGACTTTGAAGCCAAGAAATGGTTGAGAAGGCAAGAAATTTTTCGCAATTCTGCTGCTCCAAACGCTTAACCAGAATGGCCTAGGGAAAAAATACAAATACAGTTGTAATCGGGCGAGTTTCTACTTTCAGATGCAATACGAATTTTTGGGTTAGGTCAATCCGTTCGCGAGATATAGGAGTTTGAAGACAAGAAATGGTTGAGAAGGCAAAAAATTTTTCGCAATTCTGCTGCTCCAAACGCTTAACCAGAATGGCCTAGGGAAAAAATACGAATACCGTTGTAATCGGGCGAGTTTTTACTTTCAGATGCAATACGAATTTTTGGGTTAGGTCAATCCGTTCGCGAGATATGGGACTTTGAAGCCAAGAAATGGTTGAGAAGGCAAAAAATGTTTCGCAATTCTGCTGCTCCAAACGCTTAACCAGAATGGCCTAGGGAAAAAATACACATACCGTTGTAATCGGGCGAGTTTCTACCTTCAGATGCAATAGGAATTTTTGGGTTAGGTCAATCCGGTCGCGAGATATGGGAGTTTGAAGCCAAGAAATGGTAGAGAAGGCAAAAAATTTTTCACAATTCTGCTGCTCCAAACGCTTAACCAGAATGGCCTAGGGAAAAAATACAAAAACCGTTGTAATCGGGCGAGTTTCTACTTTCAGATGCAATAGGAATTTTTGGGTTAGGTCAATCCCTTCGCGAGATATGGGAGTTTGAAGCCAAGAAATGGTTGAGAAGGCAAAAAATTTTTCGCAATTCTGCTGCTCCAAACGCTTAACCAGAATGGCCTAGGGAAAAAATACAAAAACCGTTGTAATCGGGCGAGTTTCTACTTTCAGATGCAATAGGAATTTTTGGGTTAGGTCAATCCGTTCGCGAGATATGGGAGTTTGAAGACACGAAATGGTTGAGAAGGCAAAAAATTTTTTGCAATTCTGCTGCTGCAAACGCTTAACCAGAATGGCCTAGGGAAAAAATACACATACCGTTGTAATCGGGCGAGTTTCTACCTTCAGATGCAATAGGAATTTTTGGGTTAGGTCAATCCGTTCGCGAGATATGGGAGTTTGAAGCCAAAAAATGGTAGAGAAGGCAAAAATTATTTCACAATTCTGCTGCTCCAAACGCTTAACCAGAATGGCCTAGGGAAAAAATACACATACCGTTGTTATCGGGCGAGTTTCTAATTTCAGATGCAATAGGAATTTTTGGGTTAGGTCAATCCGTTCGCGAGATATGGGACTTTGAAGCCAAGAAATGGTTGAGGAGGCAAAAAATTTTTCGCAATTCTGCTGCTCCAAACGCTTAACCAGAATGGCCTAGGGAAAAAATACACATACCGTTGTAATCGGGCGAGTTTCTACTTTCAGATGCAATAGGAATTTTTGGGTTAGGTCAATCCGTTCGCGAGATATGGGAGTTTGAAGCTAAGAAATGGTTGAGAAGACAACAAATTTTTCGCACTTCTGCTGCTCCAAACGCTTAACCAGAATGGCCTAGGGAAAAAATACGCATACCGTTATAATCGGGCGAGTTTCTACTTTCAGATGCAATAGGAATTTTTGGGTTAGGTCAATCCGTTCGCGAGATATGGGAGTTTGAAGCCAAGAAATGGTTGAGAAGGCAAAAAATTTTTCGCAATTCTGCTGCTCCAAACGCTTAACCAGAATGGCCTAGGGAAAAAATACACATACCGTTGTAATCGGGCGAGTTTCTACCTTCAGATGCAATAGGAATTTTTGGGTTAGGTCAATCCGTTCGCGAGATATGGGAGTTTGAAGCCAAGAAATGGTAGAGAAGGCAAAAAATTTTTCACAATTCTGCTGCTCCAAACGCTTAACCAGAATGGCCTAGGGAAAAAATAGAAAAACCGTTGTAATCGGGCGAGTTTCTACTTTCAGATGCAACAGGAATTTTTGGGTTAGGTCAATCCGTTCGCGAGATATGGGAGTTTGAAGATAAGAAATGGTTGAGAAGACAACAAATTTTTCGCACTTCTGCTGCTCCAAACGCTTAACCAGAATGGCCTAGGGAAAAAATACAGATACCGTTATAATCGGGCGAGTTTCTACGTTCAGATGCAATAGGAATTTTTGGGCTCGGTCAATCCGTTCGCGAGATATGGGAGTTTGAAGCAAAAAAATGGTAGAGAAGGCAAAAAATTTTTCGCAATTCTGCTGCTCCAAACGCTTAACCAGAATGGCCTAGGGAAAAAATACACATACCGTTGTAATCGGGCGAGTTTCTACCTTCAGATGCAATAGGAATTTTTGGGTTAGGTCAATCCGTTCGCGAGATATGGGAGTTTGAAGCCAAGAAATGGTAGAGAAGGCAAAAAATTTTTCACAATTCTGCTGCTCCAAACGCTTAACCAGAATGGCCTAGGGAAAAAATAGAAAAACCGTTGTAATCGGGCGAGTTTCTACTTTCAGATGCAACAGGAATTTTTGGGTTAGGTCAATCCGTTCGGGAGATATGGGAGT
Source organism: Ptiloglossa arizonensis (assembly GCF_051014685.1). Lineage (NCBI taxonomy): Eukaryota > Metazoa > Arthropoda > Insecta > Hymenoptera > Colletidae > Ptiloglossa > Ptiloglossa arizonensis. Next base: position 118,919 of record NW_027479145.1, on the reverse strand, counting down.
TTGAAGCCAAGAAATGGTTGAGAAGGCAAAAAATTTTTCGCAATTCTGCTGCTCCAAACGCTTAACCAGAATGGCCTAGGGAAAAATTACACATACCGTTGTAATCGGGCGAGTTTTTACTTTCAGATGCAATAGGAATTTTTGGGTTAGGTCAATCCGTTCGCGAGATATGGGACTCTGAAGCCAAGAAATGGTTGAGAAGGCAAAAAATTTTTCACAATTCTGCTACTCCAAACGCTTAACCAGAATGGCCTAGGGAAAAAATAGAAAAACCGTTGTAATCGGGCGAGTTTCTACTTTCAGATGCAACAGGAATTTTTGGGTTAGGTCAATCCGTTCGCGAGATATGGGAGTTTGAAGCTAAGAAATGGTTGAGAAGACAACAAATTTTTCGCACTTCTGCTGCTCCAAACGCTTAACCAGAATGGCATAGGGAAAAAATACACATACCGTTGTAATCGGGCGAGTTTCTACCTTCAGATGCAATAGGAATTTTTGGGTTAGGTCAATCCGTTCGCGAGATATGGGAGTTTGAAGCCAAGAAATGGTAGAGAAGGCAAAAAATTTTTCACAATTCTGCTGCTCCAAACGCTTAACCAGAATGGCCTAGGGAAAAAATACAAAAACCGTTGTAATCGGGCGAGTTTCTACTTTCAGATGCAATAGGAATTTTTGGGTTAGGTCAATCCGTTCGCGAGATATGGGAGTTTGAAGACAAGAAATGGTTGAGAAGGCAAACAATTTTTCGCAATTCTGCTGCTCCAAACGCTTAACCAGAATGGCCTAGGGAAAAAATACGAATACCGTTGTAATCGGGCGAGTTTCTACGTTCAGATGCAATAGGAATTTTTGGGTTAGGTCAATCCGTTCGCGAGATATGGGAGTTTGAAGCAAAAAAATGGTAGAGAAGGCAAAAAATTTTTCGCAATTCTGCTGCTCCAAACGCTTAACCAGAATGGCCTAGGGAAAAAATACACATACCGTTGTAATCGGGCGAGTTTCTACCTTCAGATGCAATAGGAATTTTTGGGTTAGGTCAATCCGTTCGCGAGATATGGGAGTTTGAAGCCAAGAAATGGTAGAGAAGGCAAAAAATTTTTCACAATTCTGCTGCTCCAAACGCTTAACCAGAATGGCCTAGGGAAAAAATAGAAAAACCGTTGTAATCGGGCGAGTTTCTACTTTCAGATGCAACAGGAATTTTTGGGTTAGGTCAATCCGTTCGGGAGATATGGGAGTTTGAAGCCAAGAAATGGTTGAGAAGGCAAAAAATTTTTCACAATTCTGCTGCTCCAAACGCTTAACCAGAATGGCCTAGGGAAAAATTACACATACCGTTGTAATCGGGCGAGTTTTTACTTTCAGATGCAATAGGAATTTTTGGGTTAGGTCAATCCGTTCGCGAGATATGGGACTCTGAAGCCAAGAAATGGTTGAGAAGGCAAAAAATTTTTCACAATTCTGCTACTCCAAACGCTTAACCAGAATGGCCTAGGGAAAAAATAGAAAAACCGTTGTAATCGGGCGAGTTTCTACTTTCAGATGCAACAGGAATTTTTGGGTTAGGTCAATCCGTTCGCGAGATATGGGAGTTTGAAGCTAAGAAATGGTTGAGAAGACAACAAATTTTTCGCACTTCTGCTGCTCCAAACGCTTAACCAGAATGGCATAGGGAAAAAATACACATACCGTTGTAATCGGGCGAGTTTCTACCTTCAGATGCAATAGGAATTTTTGGGTTAGGTCAATCCGTTCGCGAGATATGGGAGTTTGAAGCCAAGAAATGGTAGAGAAGGCAAAAAATTTTTCACAATTCTGCTGCTCCAAACGCTTAACCAGAATGGCCTAGGGAAAAAATACAAAAACCGTTGTAATCGGGCGAGTTTCTACTTTCAGATGCAATAGGAATTTTTTGGTTAGGTCAATCCGTTCGCGAGATATGGGAGTTTGAAGACAAGAAATGGTTGAGGAGGCAAAAAATTTTTTGCAATTCTGCTGCTCCAAACGCTTAACCAGAATGGCCTAGGGAAAAAATACGAATACCGTTGTAATCGGGCGAGTTTCTACTTTCAGATGCAACAGGAATTTTTGGGTTAGGTCAATCCGTTCGCGAGATATGGGAGTTTGAAGCTAAGAAATGGTTGAGAAGACAACAAATTTTTCGCACTTCTGTTGCTCCAAACGCTTAACCAGAATGGCCTAGGGAAAAAATACACATACCGTTGTAATCGGGCGAGTTTCTACTTTCAGATGCAACAGGAATTTTTGGGTTAGGTCAATCCGTTCGCGAGATATGGGAGTTTGAAGCTAAGAAATGGTTGAGAAGACAACAAATTTTTCGCACTTCTGCTGCTCCAAACGCTTAACCAGAATGGCCTAGGGAAAAAATACGCATACCGTTATAATCGGGCGAGATTCTACTTTCAGATGCAACAGGAATTTTTGGGTTAGGTCAATCCGTTCGCGAGATATGGGAGTTTGAAGCTAAGAAATGGTTGAGAAGACAACAAATTTTTCGCACTTCTGCTGCTCCAAACGCTTAACCAGAATGGCCTAGGGAAAAAATACACATACCGTTGTAATCGGGCGAGTTTCTACTTTCAGATGCAATAGGAATTTTTGGGTTAGGTCAATCCGTTCGCGAGATATGGGAGTTTGAAGACAAGAAATGGTTGAGAAGGCAAAAAATTTTTCGCAATTCTGCTGCTCCAAACGCTTAACCAGAATGGCCTAGGGAAAAAATACGAATACCGTTGTAATCGGGCGAGTTTCTACGTTCAGATGCAATAGGAATTTTTGGGTTAGGTCAATCCGTTCGCGAGATATGGGAGTTTGAAGCAAAAAAATGGTAGAGAAAGCAAAAAATTTTTCGCAATTCTGCTGCTCCAAACGCTTAACCAGAATGGCCTAGGGAAAAAATACACATACCGTTGTAATCGGGCGAGTTTCTACCTTCAGATGCAATAGGAATTTTTGGCTTAGGTCAATCCGTTCGCGAGATATGGGAGTTTGAAGCCAAGAAATGGTAGAGAAGGCAAAAAATTTTTCACAATTCTGCTGCTCCAAACGCTTAACCAGAATGGCCTAGGGAAAAAATAGAAAAACCGTTGTAATCGGGCGAGTTTCTACTTTCAGATGCAACAGGAATTTTTGGGTTAGGTCAATCCGTTCGGGAGATATGGGAGTTTGAAGCCAAGAAATGGTTGAGAAGGCAAAAAATTTTTCGCAATTCTGCTGCTCCAAACGCTTAACCAGAATGGCCTAGGGAAAAATTACACATACCGTTGTAATCGGGCGAGTTTTTACTTTCAGATGCAATAGGAATTTTTGGGTTAGGTCAATCCGTTCGCGAGATATGGGACTCTGAAGCCAAGAAATGGTTGAGAAGGCAAAAAATTTTTCACAATTCTGCTACTCCAAACGCTTAACCAGAATGGCCTAGGGAAAAAATAGAAAAACCGTTGTAATCGGGCGAGTTTCTACTTTCAGATGCAACAGGAATTTTTGGGTTAGGTCAATCCGTTCGCGAGATATGGGAGTTTGAAGCTAAGAAATGGTTGAGAAGACAACAAATTTTTCGCACTTCTGCTGCTCCAAACGCTTAACCAGAATGGCATAGGGAAAAAATACACATACCGTTGTAATCGGGCGAGTTTCTACCTTCAGATGCAATAGGAATTTTTGGGTTAGGTCAATCCGTTCGCGAGATATGGGAGTTTGAAGCCATGAAATGGTAGAGAAGGCAAAAAATTTTTCACAATTCTGCTGCTCCAAACGCTTATCCAGAATGGCCTAGGGAAAAAATACGAAAACCGTTGTAATCGGGCGAGTTTCTACTTTCAGATGCAATAGGAATTTTTTGGTTAGGTCAATCCGTTCGCGAGATATGGGAGTTTGAAGACAAGAAATGGTTGAGAAGGCAAAAAATTTTTTGCAATTCTGCTGCTCCAAACGCTTAACCAGAATGGCCCAGGGAAAAAATACGAATACCGTTGTAATCGGGCGAGTTTCTACTTTCAGATGCAACAGGAATTTTTGGGTTAGGTCAAACCGTTCGCGAGATATGGGAGTTTGAAGCTAAGAAATGGTTGAGAAGACAACAAATTTTTCGCACTTCTGTTGCTCCAAACGCTTAACCAGAATGGCCTAGGGAAAAAATACACATACCGTTGTAATCGGGCGAGTTTCTACTTTCAGATGCAACAGGAATTTTTGGGTTAGGTCAATCCGTTCGCGAGATATGGGAGTTTGAAGCTAAGAAATGGTTGAGAAGACAACAAATTTTTCGCACTTCTGCTGCTCCAAACGCTTAACCAGAATGGCCTAGGGAAAAAATACGCATACCGTTATAATCGGGCGAGATTCTACTTTCAGATGCAACAGGAATTTTTGGGTTAGGTCAATCCGTTCGCGAGATATGGGAGTTTGAAGCTAAGAAATGGTTGAGAAGACAACAAATTTTTCGCACTTCTGCTGCTCCAAACGCTTAACCAGAATGGCCTAGGGAAAAAATACACATACCGTTGTAATCGGGCGAGTTTCTACCTTCAGATGCAATAGGAATTTTTGGGTTAGGTCAATCCGTTCGCGAGATATGGGAGTTTGAAGCCAAGAAATGGTAGAGAAGGCAAAAAATTTTTCACAATTCTGCTGCTCCAAACGCTTAACCAGAATGGCCTAGGGAAAAAATACAAAAACCGTTGTAATCGGGCGAGTTTCTACTTTCAGATGCAACAGGAATTTTTGGGTTAGGTCAATCCGTTCGCGAGATATGGGAGTTTGAAGCCAAGAAATGGTAGAGAAGGCAAAAAATTTTTCACAATTCTGCTGCTCCAAACGCTTAACCAGAATGGCCTAGGGAAAAAATAGAAAAACCGTTGTAATCGGGCGAGTTTCTACTTTCAGATGCAACAGGAATTTTTGGGTTAGGTGAATCCGTTCGCGAGATATGGGAGTTTGAAGCTAAGAAATGGTTGAGAAGACAACAAATTTTTCGCACTTCTGCTGCTCCAAACGCTTAACCAGAATGGCCTAGGGAAAAAATACACATACCGTTATAATCGGGCGAGTTTCTACTTTCAGATGCAATAGGAATTTTTGGGTTAGGTCAATCCGTTCGCGAGATATGGGAGTTTGAAGCCAAAAAATGGTAGAGAAGGCAAAAAATTTTTCACAATTCTGCTGCTCCAAACGCTTAACCAGAATGGCCTAGGGAAAAAATAGAAAAACCGTTGTAATCGGGCGAGTTTCTACTTTCAGATGCAACAGGAATTTTTGGGTTAGGTCAATCCGTTCGGGAAATATGGGAGTTTGAAGCCAAGAAATGGTTGAGAAGGCAAAAAATTTTTCACAATTCTGCTACTCCAAACGCTTAACCAGAATGGCCTAGGGAAAAAATAGAAAAACCGTTGTAATCGGGCGAGTTTCTACTTTCAGATGCAACAGGAATTTTTGGGATAGGTCAATCCGTTCGCGAGATATGGGACTTTGAAGCCAAGAAATGGTTGAGAAGGCAAAAAATTTTTCGCAATTCTGCTGCTCCAAACGCTTAACCAGAATGGCCTAGGGAAAAAATACACATACCGTAGTAATCGGGCGAGTTTCTACCTTCAGATGCAATAGGAATTTTTGGGTTAGGTCAATCCGTTCGCGAGATATGGGAGTTTGAAGCCAAGAAATGGTAGAGAAGGCAAAAAATTTTTCACAATTCTGCTACTCCAAACGCTTAACCAGAATGGCCTAGGGAAAAAATAGAAAAACCGTTGTAATCGGACGAGTTTCTACTTTCAGATGCAACAGGAATTTTTGGGTTAGGTCAATCCGTTCGCGAGATATGGGAGTTTGAAGCTAAGAAATGGTTGAGAAGACAACAAATTTTTTGCAATTCTGCTGCTCCAAACGCTTAACCAGAATGGCATAGGGAAAAAATACACATACCGTTGTAATCGGGCGAGTATCTACTTTCAGATGCAACAGGAATTTTTGGGTTAGGTCAATCCGTTCGCGAGATATGGGACTTTGAAGCCAAAAAATGGTAGAGAAGGCAAAAAATTTTTCGCAATTCTGCTGCTCCAAACGCTTAACCAGAATGGCCTAGGGAAAAAATACACATACCGTTGTAATCGGGCGAGTTTCTACCTTCAGATGCAATAGGAATTTTTGGGTTAGGTCAATCCGTTCGCGAGATATGGGACTTTGAAGCCAAAAAATGGTAGAGAAGGCAAGAAATTTTTCGCAATTCTGCTGCTCCAAACGCTTAACCAGAATGGCCTAGGGAAAAAATACACATACCGTAGTAATCGGGCGAGTTTCTACTTTCAGATGTAATAGGAATTTTTGGGTTAGGTCAATCCGTTCGCGAGATATGGGAGTTTGAAGCCAAGAAATGGTTGAGAAGGCAAAAAATTTTTCGCAATTCTGCTGCTCCAAACGCTTAACCAGAATGGCATAGGGAAATAATACGAATACCGTTGTAATCGGGCGAGTTTCTACTTTCAGATGCAATAGGAATTTTTGGGTTAGGTCAATCCGTTCGCGAGATATGGGAGTTTGAAGACAAGAAATGGTTGAGAAGGCAAAAAATTTTTCGCAATTCTGCTGCTCGAAACGCTTAACCAGAATGGCCTAGGGAAAAAATACACATACCGTTATAATCGGGCGAGTTTCTACTTTCAGATGCAATAGGAATTTTTGGGTTAGGTCAATCCGTTCGCGAGATATGGGAGTTTGAAGCTAAGATATGGTTGAGAAGGCAAAAAATTTTGCCCAATTCTGCTGCTCCAAACGCTTAACCAGAATGGCCTAGGGAAAAAATACACATACCGTTGTAATCGGGCGAGTTTCTACCTTCAGATGCAATAGGAATTTTTGGGTTAGGTCAATCCGTTCGCGAGATATGGGAGTTTGAAGCCAAGAAATGGTAGAGAAGGCAAAAAATTTTTCACAATTCTGCTGCTCCAAACGCTTAACCAGAATGGCCTAGGGAAAAAATACACATACCGTTGTAATCGGGCGAGTTTCTGCTTTCAGATGCAATAGGAATTTTTGGGTTAGGTCAATCCGTTCGCGAGATATGGGACTTTGAAGCCAAGAAATGGTTGAGAAGGCAAAAAATTTTTCGCACTTCTGCTGCTCCAAACGCTTAACCAGAATGGCCTAGGGAAAAAATACACATACCGTTGTAATCGGGCGAGTTTCTGCTTTCAGATGCAACAGGAATTTTTGGGTTACGTCAATCCGTTCGCGAGATATGGGAGTTTGAAGACAAGAAATGGTTGAGAAGGCAAAAAATTTTTCGCACTTCTGCTGCTCCAAACGCTTAACCAGAATGGCCTAGGGAAAAAATACACATACCTTTATAATCGGGCGAGTTTCTACTTTCAGATGCAATAGGAATTTTTGGGTTAGGTCAATCCGTTCGCGAGATATGGGAGTTTGAAGACAAGAAATGGTTGAGAAGGCAAAAAATTTTTCGCAATTCTGCTGCTCGAAACGCTTAACCAGAATGGCCTAGGGAAAAAATACACATACCGTTATAATCGGGCGAGTTTCTACTTTCAGATGCAATAGGAATTTTTGGGTTAGGTCAATCCGTTCGCGAGATATGGGAGTTTGTAGCTAAGAAATGGTTGAGAAGGCAAAAAATTTTTCGCAATGCTGCTGCTCCAAACGCTTAACCAGAATGGCCTAGGGAAAAAATACGCATAGCGTTATAATCGGGCGAGTTTCTACTTTCAGATGCAATAGGAATTTTTGGGTTAGGTCAATCCGTTCGCGAGATATGGGAGTTTGAAGCCAAGAAATGGTAGAGAAGGCAAAAAATTTTTCACAATTCTGCTGCTCCAAACGCTTAACCAGAATGGCCTAGGGAAAAAATACACATACCGTTGTAATCGGGCGAGTTTCTACTTTCAGATGCAATAGGAATTTTTGGGTTAGGTCAATCCCTTCGCGAGATATGGGACTTTGAAGCCAAGAAATGGTTGAGAAGGCAAGAAATTTTTCGCAATTCTGCTGCTCCAAACGCTTAACCAGAATGGCCTAGGGAAAAAATACAAATACAGTTGTAATCGGGCGAGTTTCTACTTTCAGATGCAATACGAATTTTTGGGTTAGGTCAATCCGTTCGCGAGATATGGGAGTTTGAAGACAAGAAATGGTTGAGAAGGCAAAAAATTTTTCGCAATTCTGCTGCTCCAAACGCTTAACCAGAATGGCCTAGGGAAAAAATACACATACCGTTATAATCGGGCGAGTTTCTACTTTCAGATGCAATAGGAATTTTTGGGTTAGGTCAATCCGTTCGCGAGATATGGGAGTTTGAAGCTAAGAAATGGTTGAGAAGGCAAAAAATTTTGCCCAATTCTGCTGCTCCAAACGCTTAACCAGAATGGCCTAGGGAAAAAATACACATACCGTTGTAATCGGGCGAGTTTCTACCTTCAGATGCAATAGGAATTTTTGGGTTAGGTCAATCCGTTCGCGAGATATGGGAGTTTGAAGCCAAGAAATGGTAGAGAAGGCAAAAAATTTTTCACAATTCTGCTGCACCAAACGCTTAACCAGAATGGCCTAGGGAAAAAATACACATACCGTTGTAATCGGGCGAGTTTCTACTTTGAGATGCAATAGGAATTTTTGGGTTAGGTCAATCCGTTCGCGAGATATGGGACTTTGAAGCCAAGAAATGGTTGAGAAGGCAAAAAATTTTTCGCAATTCTGCTGCTCCAAACGCTTAACCAGAATGGCCTAGGGAAAAAATACACATACCGTTGTAATCGGGCGAGTTTCTGCTTTCAGATGCAACAGGAATTTTTGGGTTACGTCAATCCGTTCGCGAGATATGGGAGTTTGAAGACAAGAAATGGTTGAGGAGGCAAAAAATTTTTCGCAATTCTGCTGCTCCAAACGCTTAACCAGAATGGCCTAGGGAAAAAATACACATACCGTTGTAATCGGGCGAGTTTCTACATTCAGATGCAATAGGAATTTTTGGGTTAGGTCAATCCGTTCGCGAGATATGGGAGTTTGAAGCCAAGAAATGGTAGAGAAGGCAAAAAATTTTTCACAATTCTGCTGCTCCAAACGCTTAACCAGAATGGCCTAGGGAAAAAATACACATACCGTTGTAATCGGGCGAGTTTCTACTTTCAGATGCAATAGGAATATTTGGGTTAGGTCAATCCGTTCGCGAGATATGGGACTTTGAAGCCAAGAAATGGTTGAGAAGGCAAAAAATTTTTCGCAATTCTGCTGCTCCAAACGCTTAACCAGAATGGCCTAGGGAAAAAATACAAATTCCGTTGTAATCGGGCGAGTTTCTACTTTCAGATGCAATAGGAATTTTTGGGTTAGGTCAATCCGTTCGCGTGATATGGGAGTTTGAAGCTAAGAAATGGTTGAGAAGACAACAAATTTTTCGCACTTCTGCTGCTCCAAACGCTTAACCAGAATGGCCTAGGGAAAAAATACACATACCCTTATAATCGGGCGAGTTTCTACTTTCAGATGCAACAGGAATTTTTGGGTTAGGTCAATCCGTTCGCGAGATATGGGAGTTTGTGGCTAAGAAATGGTTGAGAAGGCAAAAAATTTTTCGCAATGCTGCTGCTCCAAACGCTTAACCAGAATGGCCTAGGGAAAAAATACACATACCGTTGTAATCGGGCGAGTTTCTACTTTCAGATGCAACAGGAATTTTTGGGTTAGGTCAATCCGTTCGCGAGATATGGGAGTTTGAAGCTAAGAAATGGTTGAGAAGACAACAAATTTTTCGCACTTCTGCTGCTCCAAACGCTTAACCAGAATGGCCTAGGGAAAAAATACACATACCGTTGTAATCGGGCGGGTTTCTACTTTCAGATGCAATAGGAATTTTTGGGTTAGGTCAATCCGTTCGCGAGATATGGGACTTTGAAGCCAAGAAATGGTTGAGAAGGCAAAAAATTTTTCACAATTCTGCTGCTCCAAACGTTTAACCAGAATGGCCTAGGGAAAAAATACACATACCGTTGTAATCGGGCGAGTTTCTACCTTCAGATGCAATAGGAATTTTTGGGTTAGGTCAATCCGTTCGCGAGATATGGGAGTTTGAAGCCAAGAAATGGTAGAGAAGGCAAAAAATTTTTCACAATTCTGCTGCTCCAAACGCTTAACCAGAATGGCCTAGGGAAAAAATACAAATTCCGTTGTAATCGGGCGAGTTTCTACTTTCAGATGCAATAGGAATTTTTGGGTTAGGTCAATCCGTTCGCGAGATATGGGAGTTTGAAGCTAAGAAATGGTTGAGAAGGCAAAAAATTTTGCCCAATTCTGCTGCTCCAAACGCTTAACCAGAATGGCCTAGGGAAAAAATACACATACCGTTGTAATCGGGCGAGTTTCTACTTTGAGATGCAATAGGAATTTTTGGGTTAGGTCAATCCGTTCGCGAGATATGGGACTTTGAAGCCAAGAAATGGTTGAGAAGGCAAAAAATTTTTCGCAATTCTGCTGCTCCAAACGCTTAACCAGAATGGCCTAGGGAAAAAATACACATACCGTTATAATCGGGCGAGTTTCTACTTTCAGATGCAATAGGAATTTTTGGGTTAGGTCAATCCGTTCGCGAGATATGGGAGTTTGAAGCTAAGAAATGGTTGAGAAGGCAAAAAATTTTGCCCAATTCTGCTGCTCCAAACGCTTAACCAGAATGGCCTAGGGAAAAAATACACATACCGTTGTAATCGGGCGAGTTTCTACCTTCAGATGCAATAGGAATTTTTGGGTTAGGTCAATCCGTTCGCGAGATATGGGAGTTTGAAGCCAAGAAATGGTAGAGAAGGCAAAAAATTTTTCACAATTCTGCTGCACCAAACGCTTAACCAGAATGGCCTAGGGAAAAAATACACATACCGTTGTAATCGGGCGAGTTTCTACTTTGAGATGCAATAGGAATTTTTGGGTTAGGTCAATCCGTTCGCGAGATATGGGACTTTGAAGCCAAGAAATGGTTGAGAAGGCAAAAAATTTTTCGCAATTCTGCTGCTCCAAACGCTTAACCAGAATGGCCTAGGGAAAAAATACACATACCGTTGTAATCGGGCGAGTTTCTGCTTTCAGATGCAACAGGAATTTTTGGGTTACGTCAATCCGTTCGCGAGATATGGGAGTTTGAAGACAAGAAATGGTTGAGGAGGCAAAAAATTTTTCGCAATTCTGCTGCTCCAAACGCTTAACCAGAATGGCCTAGGGAAAAAATACACATACCGTTGTAATCGGGCGAGTTTCTACATTCAGATGCAATAGGAATTTTTGGGTTAGGTCAATCCGTTCGCGAGATATGGGAGTTTGAAGCCAAGAAATGGTAGAGAAGGCAAAAAATTTTTCACAATTCTGCTGCTCCAAACGCTTAACCAGAATGGCCTAGGGAAAAAATACACATACCGTTGTAATCGGGCGAGTTTCTACTTTCAGATGCAATAGGAATATTTGGGTTAGGTCAATCCGTTCGCGAGATATGGGACTTTGAAGCCAAGAAATGGTTGAGAAGGCAAAAAATTTTTCGCAATTCTGCTGCTCCAAACGCTTAACCAGAATGGCCTAGGGAAAAAATACACATACCGTTGTAATCGGGCGAGTTTCTGCTTTCAGATGCAACAGGAATTTTTGGGTTACGTCAATCCGTTCGCGAGATATGGGAGTTTGAAGACAAGAAATGGTTGAGGAGGCAAAAAATTTTTCGCAATTCTGCTGCTCCAAACGCTTAACCAGAATGGCCTAGGGAAAAAATACAAATTCCGTTGTAATCGGGCGAGTTTCTACTTTCAGATGCAATAGGAATTTTTGGGTTAGGTCAATCCGTTCGCGTGATATGGGAGTTTGAAGCTAAGAAATGGTTGAGAAGACAACAAATTTTTCGCACTTCTGCTGCTCCAAACGCTTAACCAGAATGGCCTAGGGAAAAAATACACATACCTTTATAATCGGGCGAGTTTCTACTTTCAGATGCAACAGGAATTTTTGGGTTAGGTCAATCCGTTCGCGAGATATGGGAGTTTGTAGCTAAGAAATGGTTGAGAAGGCAAAAAATTTTTCGCAATGCTGCTGCTCCAAACGCTTAACCAGAATGGCCTAGGGAAAAAATACACATACCGTTGTAATCGGGCGAGTTTCTACTTTCAGATGCAATAGGAATTTTTGGGTTAGGTCAATCCGTTCGCGAGATATGGGAGTTTGAAGCTAAGAAATGGTTGAGAAGGCAAAAAATTTTTCACAATTCTGCTGCTCCAAACGTTTAACCAGAATGGCCTAGGGAAAAAATACACATACCGTTGTAATCGGGCGAGTTTCTACCTTCAGATGCAATAGGAATTTTTGGGTTAGGTCAATCCGTTCGCGAGATATGGGAGTTTGAAGCCAAGAAATGGTAGAGAAGGCAAAAAATTTTTCACAATTCTGCTGCTCCAAACGCTTAACCAGAATGCCCTAGGGAAAAAATACACATACCGTTGTAATCGGGCGAGTTTCTACTTTCAGATGCAATAGGAATATTTGGGTTAGGTCAATCCGTTCGCGAGATATGGGACTTTGAAGCCAAGAAATGGTTGAGAAGGCAAAAAATTTTTCACAATTCTGCTGCTCCAAACGTTTAACCAGAATGGCCTAGGGAAAAAATACACATACCGTTGTAATCGGGCGAGTTTCTACCTTCAGATGCAATACGAATTTTTGGGTTAGGTCAATCCGTTCGCGAGATATGGGAGTTTGAAGCCAAGAAATGGTAGAGAAGGCAAAAAATTTTTCACAATTCTGCTGCTCCAAACGCTTAACCAGAATGGCCTAGGGAAAAAATACACATACCGTTGTAATCGTGCGAGTTTCTAATTTCAGATGCAATAGGAATTTTTGGGTTAGGTCAATCCGTTCGCGAGATATGGGACTTTGAAGCCAAGAAATGGTTGAGGAGGCAAAAAATTTTTCGCAATTCTGCTGCTCCAAACGCTTAACCAGAATGGCCTAGGGAAAAAATACACATACCGTTGTAATCGGGCGAGTTTCTACTTTCAGATGAAATAGGAATTTTTGGGTTAGGTCAATCCGTTCGCGAGATATGGGAGTTTGAAGCTAAGAAATGGTTGAGAATACAACAAATTTTTCGCACTTCTGCTGCTCCAAACGCTTAACCAGAATGGCCTAGGGAAAAAATACGCATACCGTTATAATCGGGCGAGTTTCTACTTTCAGATGCAATAGGAATTTTTGGGTTAGGTCAATCCGTTCGCGAGATATGGGAGTTTGAAGCCAAGAAATGGTTGAGAAGGCAAAAAATTTTTCGCAATTCTGCTGCTCCAAACGCTTAACCAGAATGGCCTAGGGAAAAAATACACATACCGTTGTAATCGGGCGAGTTTCTACCTTCAGATGCAATAGGAATTTTTGGGTTAGGTCAATCCGTTCGCGAGATATGGGAGTTTGAAGCCAAGAAATGGTAGAGAAGGCAAAAAATTTTTCACAATTCTGCTGCTCCAAACGCTTAACCAGAATGGCCTAGGGAAAAAATACACATACCGTTGTAATCGGACGAGTTTCTACTTTCCGATGCAATAGGAATTTTTGGGTTAGGTCAATCCCTTCGCGAGATATGGGACTTTGAAGCCAAGAAATGGTTGAGAAGGCAAGAAATTTTTCGCAATTCTGCTGCACCAAACGCTTAACCAGAATGGCCTAGGGAAAAAATACAAATACAGTTGTAATCGGGCGAGTTTCTACTTTCAGATGCAATACGAATTTTTGGGTTAGGTCAATCCGTTCGCGAGATATGGGAGTTTGAAGACAAGAAATGGTTGAGAAGGCAAAAAATTTTTCGCAATTCTGCTGCTCCAAACGCTTAACCAGAATGGCCTAGGGAAAAAATACGAATACCGTTGTAATCGGGCGAGTTTCTACTTTCAGATGCAATAGGAATTTTTGGGTTAGGTCAATCCGTTCGCGAGATATGGGAGTTTGAAGACAAGAAATGGTTGAGAAGGCAAAAAATTTTTTGCAATTCTGCTGCTGCAAACGCTTAACCAGAATGGCCTAGGGAAAAAATACACATACCGTTGTAATCGGGCGAGTTTCTACCTTCAGATGCAATAGGAATTTTTGGGTTAGGTCAATCCGTTCGCGAGATATGGGAGTTTGAAACCAAAAAATGGTAGAGAAGGCAAAAATTATTTCACAATTCTGCTGCTCCAAACGCTTAACCAGAATGGCCTAGGGAAAAAATACACATACCGTTGTAATCGGGCGAGTTTCTAATTTCAGATGCAATAGGAATTTTTGGGTTAGGTCAATCCGTTCGCGAGATATGGGACTTTGAAGCCAAGAAATGGTTGAGGAGGCAAAAAATTTTTCGCAATTCTGCTGCTCCAAACGCTTAACCAGAATGGCCTAGGGAAAAAATACACATACCGTTGTAATCGGGCGAGTTTCTACTTTCAGATGCAATAGGAATTTTTGGGTTAGGTCAATCCGTTCGCGAGATATGGGAGTTTGAAGCTAAGAAATGGTTGAGAAGACAACAAATTTTTCGCACTTCTGCTGCTCCAAACGCTTAACCAGAATGGCCTAGGGAAAAAATACGCATACCGTTATAATCGGGCGAGTTTCTACTTTCAGATGCAATAGGAATTTTTGGGTTAGGTCAATCCGTTCGCGAGATATGGGAGTTTGAAGCCAAGAAATGGTTGAGAAGGCAAAAAATTTTTCGCAATTCTGCTGCTCCAAACGCTTAACCAGAATGGCCTAGGGAAAAAATACACATACCGTTGTAATCGGGCGAGTTTCTACCTTCAGATGCAATAGGAATTTTTGGGTTAGGTCAATCCGTTCGCGAGATATGGGAGTTTGAAGCCAAGAAATGGTAGAGAAGGCAAAAAATATTTCACAATTCTGCTGCTCCAAACGCTTAACCAGAATGGCCTAGGGAAAAAATACAAAAACCGTTGTAATCGGGCGAGTTTTTACTTTCAGATGCAATACGAATTTTTGGGTTAGGTCAATCCGTTCGCGAGATATGGGACTTTGAAGCCAAGAAATGGTTGAGAAGGCAAAAAATGTTTCGCAATTCTGCTGCTCCAAACGCTTAACCAGAATGGCCTAGGGAAAAAATACACATACCGTTGTAATCGGGCGAGTTTCTACCTTCAGATGCAATAGGAATTTTTGGGTTAGGTCAATCCGTTCGCGAGATATGGGAGTTTGAAGCCAAGAAATGGTAGAGAAGGCAAAAAATTTTTCACAATTCTGCTGCTCCAAACGCTTAACCAGAATGGCCTAGGGAAAAAATACAAAAACCGTTGTAATCGGGCGAGTTTCTACTTTCAGATGCAATAGGAATTTTTGGGTTAGGTCAATCCCTTCGCGAGATATGGGAGTTTGAAGCCAAGAAATGGTTGAGAAGGCAAAAAATTTTTCGCAATTCTGCTGCTCCAAACGCTTAACCAGAATGGCCTAGGGAAAAAATACAAAAACCGTTGTAATCGGGCGAGTTTCTACTTTCAGATGCAATAGGAATTTTTGGGTTAGGTCAATCCGTTCGCGAGATATGGGAGTTTGAAGACACGAAATGGTTGAGAAGGCAAAAAATTTTTCGCAATTCTGCTGCTCCGAACGCTTAACCAGAATGGCCTAGGGAAAAAATACACATACCGTTGTAATCGGGCGAGTTTCTACTTTCAGATGCAACAGGAATTTTTGGGTTAGGTCAATCCGTTCGCGAGATATGGGAGTTTGAAGCTAAGATATGGTTGAGAAGACAATAAATTTTTCGCACTTCTGCTGCTCCAAACGCTTAACCAGAATGGCCTAGGGAAAAAATACACATACCGTTGTAATCGGGCGAGTTTCTACCTTCAGATGCAATAGGAATTTTTGGGTTAGGTCAATCCGTTCGCGAGATATGGGAGTTTGAAGCCAAGAAATGGTAGAGAAGGCATAAAATTTTTCACAATTCTGCTGCTCCAAACGCTTAACCAGAATGGCCTAGGGAAAAAATACAAAAACCGTTGTAATCGGGCGAGTTTCTACTTTCAGATGCAATAGGAATTTTTGGGTTAGGTCAATCCGTTCGCGAGATATGGGAGTTTGAAGACAAGAAATGGTTGAGAAGGCAAAAAATTTTTCGCAATTCTGCTGCTCCAAACGCTTAACCAGAATGGCCTAGGGAAAAAATTCGAATACCGTTGTAATCGGGCGAGTTTCTACTTTCAGATGCAATAGGAATTTTTGGGTTAGGTCAATCCGTTCGCGAGATATGGGAGTTTGAAGCCAAGAAATGGTTGAGAAGGCAAAAAATTTTTCGCAATTCTGCTGCTCCAAACGCTTAACCAGAATGGCCTAGGGAAAAAATACACATACCGTTGTAATCGGGCGAGTTTCTACCTTCAGATGCAATTGGAATTTTTGGGTTAGGTCAATCCGTTCGCGAGATATGGGAGTTTGAAGCCAAGAAATGGTAGAGAAAGCAAAAAATTTTTCACAATTCTGCTGCTCCAAACGCTTAACCAGAATGGCCTAGGGAAAAAATAGAAAAACCGTTGTAATCGGGCGAGTTTCTACTTTCAGATGCAACAGGAATTTTTGGGTTAGGTCGATCCGTTCGCGAGATATGGGAGTTTGAAGCTAAGAAATGGTTGAGAAGACAACAAATTTTTCGCACTTCTGCTGCTCCAAACGCTTAACCAGAATGGCCTAGGGAAAAAATACAGATACCGTTATAATCGGGCGAGTTTCTACGTTCAGATGCAATAGGAATTTTTGGGTTAGGTCAATCCGTTCGCGAGATATGGGAGTTTGAAGCTAAGAAATGGTTGAGAAGACAACAAATTTTTCGCACTTCTGCTGCTCCAAACGCTTAACCAGAATGGCCTAGGGAAAAAATACACATACCTTTATAATCGGGCGAGTTTCTACTTTCAGATGCAACAGGAATTTTTGGGTTAGGTCAATCCGTTCGCGAGATATGGGAGTTTGTAGCTAAGAAATGGTTGAGAAGGCAAAAAATTTTTCGCAATGCTGCTGCTCCAAACGCTTAACCAGAATGGCCTAGGGAAAAAATACACATACCGTTGTAATCGGGCGAGTTTCTACTTTCAGATGCAACAGGAATTTTTGGGTTAGGTCAATCCGTTCGCGAGATATGGGAGTTTGAAGCTAAGAAATGGTTGAGAAGACAACAAATTTTTCGCACTTCTGCTGCTCCAAACGCTTAACCAGAATGGCCTAGGGAAAAAATACACATACCGTTGTAATCGGGCGGGTTTCTACTTTCAGATGCAATAGGAATTTTTGGGTTAGGTCAATCCGTTCGCGAGATATGGGACTTTGAAGCCAAGAAATGGTTGAGAAGGCAAAAATTTTTTCGCAATTCTGCTGCTCCAAACGCTTAACCAGAATGGCCTAGGGAAAAAATACACATACCGTTATAATCGGGCGAGTTTCTACTTTCAGATGCAATAGGAATTTTTGGGTTAGGTCAATCCGTTCGCGAGATATGGGAGTTTGAAGCCAAGAAATGGTTGAGAAGGCAAAAAATTTTTCGCAATTCTGCTGCTCCAAACGCTTAACCAGAATGGCCTAGGGAAAAATACACATACCGTTGTAATCGGGCGAGTTTCTACCTTCAGATGCAATAGGAATTTTTGGGTTAGGTCAATCCGTTCGCGAGATATGGGAGTTTGAAGCCAAGAAATGGTAGAGAAGGCAAAAAATTTTTCACAATTCTGCTGCTCCAAACGCTTAACCAGAATGGCCTAGGGAAAAAATACACATACCGTTGTAATCGGGCGAGTTTCTACTTTCCGATGCAATAGGAATTTTTGGGTTAGGTCAATCCCTTCGCGAGATATGGGACTTTGAAGCCAAGAAATGGTTGAGAAGGCAAGAAATTTTTCGCAATTCTGCTGCTCCAAACGCTTAACCAGAATGGCCTAGGGAAAAAATACAAATACAGTTGTAATCGGGCGAGTTTCTACTTTCAGATGCAATACGAATTTTTGGGTTAGGTCAATCCGTTCGCGAGATATGGGAGTTTGAAGACAAGAAATGGTTGAGAAGGCAAAAAATTTTTCGCAATTCTGCTGCTCCAAACGCGTAACCAGAATGGCCTAGGGAAAAAATACGAATACCGTTGTAATCGGGCGAGTTTCTACTTTCAGATGCAATAGGAATTTTTGGGTTAGGTCAATCCGTTCGCGAGATATGGGAGTTTGAAGACAAGAAATGGTTGAGAAGGCAAAAAATTTTTTGCAATTCTGCTGCTGCAAACGCTTAACCAGAATGGCCTAGGGAAAAAATACACATACCGTTGTAATCGGGCGAGTTTCTACCTTCAGATGCAATAGGAATTTTTGGGTTAGGTCAATCCGTTCGCGAGATATGGGAGTTTGAAGCCAAAAAATGGTAGAGAAGGCAAAAAATTTTTCACAATTCTGCTGCTCCAAACGCTTAACCAGAATGGCCTAGGGAAAAAATACACATACCGTTGTAATCGGGCGAGTTTCTACTTTCAGATGCAATAGGAATTTTTGGGTTAGGTCAATCCGTTCGCGAGATATGGGAGTTTGAAGACACGAAATGGTTGAGAAGGCAAAAAATTTTTCGCAATTCTGCTGCTCCGAACGCTTAACCAGAATGGCCTAGGGAAAAAATACACATACCGTTGTAATCGGGCGAGTTTCTACTTTCAGATGCAACAGGAATTTTTGGGTTAGGTCAATCCGTTCGCGAGATATGGGAGTTTGAAGCTAAGATATGGTTGAGAAGACAATAAATTTTTCGCACTTCTGCTGCTCCAAACGCTTAACCAGAATGGCCTAGGGAAAAAATACACATACCGTTGTAATCGGGCGAGTTTCTACCTTCAGATGCAATAGGAATTTTTGGGTTAGGTCAATCCGTTCGCGAGATATGGGAGTTTGAAGCCAAGAAATGGTAGAGAAGGCAAAAAATTTTTCACAATTCTGCTGCTCCAAACGCTTAACCAGAATGGCCTAGGGAAAAAATACACATACCGTTGTAATCGGGCGAGTTTCTACTTTCCGATGCAATAGGAATTTTTGGGTTAGGTCAATCCCTTCGCGAGATATGGGACTTTGAAGCCAAGAAATGGTTGAGAAGGCAAGAAATTTTTCGCAATTCTGCTGCTCCAAACGCTTAACCAGAATGGCCTAGGGAAAAAATACAAATACAGTTGTAATCGGGCGAGTTTCTACTTTCAGATGCAATACGAATTTTTGGGTTAGGTCAATCCGTTCGCGAGATATAGGAGTTTGAAGACAAGAAATGGTTGAGAAGGCAAAAAATTTTTCGCAATTCTGCTGCTCCAAACGCTTAACCAGAATGGCCTAGGGAAAAAATACGAATACCGTTGTAATCGGGCGAGTTTTTACTTTCAGATGCAATACGAATTTTTGGGTTAGGTCAATCCGTTCGCGAGATATGGGACTTTGAAGCCAAGAAATGGTTGAGAAGGCAAAAAATGTTTCGCAATTCTGCTGCTCCAAACGCTTAACCAGAATGGCCTAGGGAAAAAATACACATACCGTTGTAATCGGGCGAGTTTCTACCTTCAGATGCAATAGGAATTTTTGGGTTAGGTCAATCCGTTCGCGAGATATGGGAGTTTGAAGCCAAGAAATGGTAGAGAAGGCAAAAAATTTTTCACAATTCTGCTGCTCCAAACGCTTAACCAGAATGGCCTAGGGAAAAAATACAAAAACCGTTGTAATCGGGCGAGTTTCTACTTTCAGATGCAATAGGAATTTTTGGGTTAGGTCAATCCCTTCGCGAGATATGGGAGTTTGAAGCCAAGAAATGGTTGAGAAGGCAAAAAATTTTTCGCAATTCTGCTGCTCCAAACGCTTAACCAGAATGGCCTAGGGAAAAAATACAAAAACCGTTGTAATCGGGCGAGTTTCTACTTTCAGATGCAATAGGAATTTTTGGGTTAGGTCAATCCGTTCGCGAGATATGGGAGTTTGAAGCCAAGAAATGGTTGAGAAGGCAAAAAATTTTTCGCAATTCTGCTGCTCCAAACGCTTAACCAGAATGGCCTAGGGAAAAATACACATACCGTTGTAATCGGGCGAGTTTCTACCTTCAGATGCAATAGGAATTTTTGGGTTAGGTCAATCCGTTCGCGAGATATGGGAGTTTGAAGCCAAGAAATGGTAGAGAAGGCAAAAAATTTTTCACAATTCTGCTGCTCCAAACGCTTAACCAGAATGGCCTAGGGAAAAAATACACATACCGTTGTAATCGGGCGAGTTTCTACTTTCCGATGCAATAGGAATTTTTGGGTTAGGTCAATCCCTTCGCGAGATATGGGACTTTGAAGCCAAGAAATGGTTGAGAAGGCAAGAAATTTTTCGCAATTCTGCTGCTCCAAACGCTTAACCAGAATGGCCTAGGGAAAAAATACAAATACAGTTGTAATCGGGCGAGTTTCTACTTTCAGATGCAATACGAATTTTTGGGTTAGGTCAATCCGTTCGCGAGATATGGGAGTTTGAAGACAAGAAATGGTTGAGAAGGCAAAAAATTTTTCGCAATTCTGCTGCTCCAAACGCGTAACCAGAATGGCCTAGGGAAAAAATACGAATACCGTTGTAATCGGGCGAGTTTCTACTTTCAGATGCAATAGGAATTTTTGGGTTAGGTCAATCCGTTCGCGAGATATGGGAGTTTGAAGACAAGAAATGGTTGAGAAGGCAAAAAATTTTTTGCAATTCTGCTGCTGCAAACGCTTAACCAGAATGGCCTAGGGAAAAAATACACATACCGTTGTAATCGGGCGAGTTTCTACCTTCAGATGCAATAGGAATTTTTGGGTTAGGTCAATCCGTTCGCGAGATATGGGAGTTTGAAGCCAAAAAATGGTAGAGAAGGCAAAAAATTTTTCACAATTCTGCTGCTCCAAACGCTTAACCAGAATGGCCTAGGGAAAAAATACACATACCGTTGTAATCGGGCGAGTTTCTACTTTCAGATGCAATAGGAATTTTTGGGTTAGGTCAATCCGTTCGCGAGATATGGGAGTTTGAAGACACGAAATGGTTGAGAAGGCAAAAAATTTTTCGCAATTCTGCTGCTCCGAACGCTTAACCAGAATGGCCTAGGGAAAAAATACACATACCGTTGTAATCGGGCGAGTTTCTACTTTCAGATGCAACAGGAATTTTTGGGTTAGGTCAATCCGTTCGCGAGATATGGGAGTTTGAAGCTAAGATATGGTTGAGAAGACAATAAATTTTTCGCACTTCTGCTGCTCCAAACGCTTAACCAGAATGGCCTAGGGAAAAAATACACATACCGTTGTAATCGGGCGAGTTTCTACCTTCAGATGCAATGGGAATTTTTGGGTTAGGTCAATCCGTTCGCGAGATATGGGAGTTTGAAGCCAAGAAATGGTAGAGAAGGCAAAAAATTTTTCACAATTCTGCTGCTCCAAACGCTTAACCAGAATGGCCTAGGGAAAAAATACACATACCGTTGTAATCGGGCGAGTTTCTACTTTCCGATGCAATAGGAATTTTTGGGTTAGGTCAATCCCTTCGCGAGATATGGGACTTTGAAGCCAAGAAATGGTTGAGAAGGCAAGAAATTTTTCGCAATTCTGCTGCTCCAAACGCTTAACCAGAATGGCCTAGGGAAAAAATACAAATACAGTTGTAATCGGGCGAGTTTCTACTTTCAGATGCAATACGAATTTTTGGGTTAGGTCAATCCGTTCGCGAGATATAGGAGTTTGAAGACAAGAAATGGTTGAGAAGGCAAAAAATTTTTCGCAATTCTGCTGCTCCAAACGCTTAACCAGAATGGCCTAGGGAAAAAATACGAATACCGTTGTAATCGGGCGAGTTTTTACTTTCAGATGCAATACGAATTTTTGGGTTAGGTCAATCCGTTCGCGAGATATGGGACTTTGAAGCCAAGAAATGGTTGAGAAGGCAAAAAATGTTTCGCAATTCTGCTGCTCCAAACGCTTAACCAGAATGGCCTAGGGAAAAAATACACATACCGTTGTAATCGGGCGAGTTTCTACCTTCAGATGCAATAGGAATTTTTGGGTTAGGTCAATCCGTTCGCGAGATATGGGAGTTTGAAGCCAAGAAATGGTAGAGAAGGCAAAAAATTTTTCACAATTCTGCTGCTCCAAACGCTTAACCAGAATGGCCTAGGGAAAAAATACAAAAACCGTTGTAATCGGGCGAGTTTCTACTTTCAGATGCAATAGGAATTTTTGGGTTAGGTCAATCCCTTCGCGAGATATGGGAGTTTGAAGCCAAGAAATGGTTGAGAAGGCAAAAAATTTTTCGCAATTCTGCTGCTCCAAACGCTTAACCAGAATGGCCTAGGGAAAAAATACAAAAACCGTTGTAATCGGGCGAGTTTCTACTTTCAGATGCAATAGGAATTTTTGGGTTAGGTCAATCCGTTCGCGAGATATGGGAGTTTGAAGACACGAAATGGTCGAGAAGGCAAAAAATTTTTTGCAATTCTGCTGCTGCAAACGCTTAACCAGAATGGCCTAGGGAAAAAATACACATACCGTTGTAATCGGGCGAGTTTCTACCTTCAGATGCAATAGGAATTTTTGGGTTAGGTCAATCCGTTCGCGAGATATGGGAGTTTGAAGCCAAAAAATGGTAGAGAAGGCAAAAATTATTTCACAATTCTGCTGCTCCAAACGCTTAACCAGAATGGCCTAGGGAAAAAATACACATACCGTTGTTATCGGGCGAGTTTCTAATTTCAGATGCAATAGGAATTTTTGGGTTAGGTCAATCCGTTCGCGAGATATGGGACTTTGAAGCCAAGAAATGGTTGAGGAGGCAAAAAATTTTTCGCAATTCTGCTGCTCCAAACGCTTAACCAGAATGGCCTAGGGAAGAAATACACATACCGTTGTAATCGGGCGAGTTTCTACTTTCAGATGCAATAGGAATTTTTGGGTTAGGTCAATCCGTTCGCGAGATATGGGAGTTTGAAGCTAAGAAATGGTTGAGAAGACAACAAATTTTTCGCACTTCTGCTGCTCCAAACGCTTAACCAGAATGGCCTAGGGAAAAAATACGCATACCGTTATAATCGGGCGAGTTTCTACTTTCAGATGCAATAGGAATTTTTGGGTTAGGTCAATCCGTTCGCGAGATATGGGAGTTTGAAGCCAAGAAATGGTTGAGAAGGCAAAAAATTTTTCGCAATTCTGCTGCTCCAAACGCTTAACCAGAATGGCCTAGGGAAAAAATACACATACCGTTGTAATCGGGCGAGTTTCTACCTTCAGATGCAATAGGAATTTTTGGGTTAGGTCAATCCGTTCGCGAGATATGGGAGTTTGAAGCCAAGAAATGGTAGAGAAGGCAAAAAATTTTTCACAATTCTGCTGCTCCAAACGCTTAACCAGAATGGCCTAGGGAAAAAATACACATACCGTTGTAATCGGGCGAGTTTCTACTTTCCGATGCAATAGGAATTTTTGGGTTAGGTCAATCCCTTCGCGAGATATGGGACTTTGAAGCCAAGAAATGGTTGAGAAGGCAAGAAATTTTTCGCAATTCTGCTGCTCCAAACGCTTAACCAGAATGGCCTAGGGAAAAAATACAAATACAGTTGTAATCGGGCGAGTTTCTACTTTCAGATGCAATACGAATTTTTGGGTTAGGTCAATCCGTTCGCGAGATATAGGAGTTTGAAGACAAGAAATGGTTGAGAAGGCAAAAAATTTTTCGCAATTCTGCTGCTCCAAACGCTTAACCAGAATGGCCTAGGGAAAAAATACGAATACCGTTGTAATCGGGCGAGTTTTTACTTTCAGATTCAATACGAATTTTTGGGTTAGGTCAATCCGTTCGCGAGATATGGGACTTTGAAGCCAAGAAATGGTTGAGAAGGCAAAAAATGTTTCGCAATTCTGCTGCTCCAAACGCTTAACCAGAATGGCCTAGGGAAAAAATACACATACCGTTGTAATCGGGCGAGTTTCTACCTTCAGATGCAATAGGAATTTTTGGGTTAGGTCAATCCGTTCGCGAGATATGGGAGTTTGAAGCCAAGAAATGGTAGAGAAGGCAAAAAATTTTTCACAATTCTGCTGCTCCAAACGCTTAACCAGAATGGCCTAGGGAAAAAATACAAAAACCGTTGTAATCGGGCGAGTTTCTACTTTCAGATGCAATAGGAATTTTTGGGTTAGGTCAATCCCTTCGCGAGATATGGGAGTTTGAAGCCAAGAAATGGTTGAGAAGGCAAAAAATTTTTCGCAATTCTGCTGCTCCAAACGCTTAACCAGAATGGCCTAGGGAAAAAATACAAAAACCGTTGTAATCGGGCGAGTTTCTACTTTCAGATGCAATAGGAATTTTTGGGTTAGGTCAATCCGTTCGCGAGATATGGGAGTTTGAAGACACGAAATGGTTGAGAAGGCAAAAAATTTTTCGCAATTCTGCTGCTCCGAACGCTTAACCAGAATGGCCTAGGGAAAAAATACACATACCGTTGTAATCGGGCGAGTTTCTACTTTCAGATGCAACAGGAATTTTTGGGTTAGGTCAATCCGTTCGCGAGATATGGGAGTTTGAAGCTAAGATATGGTTGAGAAGACAATAAATTTTTCGCACTTCTGCTGCTCCAAACGCTTAACCAGAATGGCCTAGGGAAAAAATACACATACCGTTGTAATCGGGCGAGTTTCTACCTTCAGATGCAATAGGAATTTTTGGGTTAGGTCAATCCGTTCGCGAGATATGGGAGTTTGAAGCCAAGAAATGGTAGAGAAGGCAAAAATTTTTCACAATTCTGCTGCTCCAAACGCTTAACCAGAATGGCCTAGGGAAAAAATACAAAAACCGTTGTAATCGGGCGAGTTTCTACTTTCAGATGCAATAGGAATTTTTGGGTTAGGTCAATCCGTTCGCGAGATATGGGAGTTTGAAGACAAGAAATGGTTGAGAAGGCAAAAAATTTTTCGCAATTCTGCTGCTCCAAACGCTTAACCAGAATGGCCTAGGGAAAAAATTCGAATACCGTTGTAATCGGGCGAGTTTCTACTTTCAGATGCAATAGGAATTTTTGGGTTAGGTCAATCCGTTCGCGGGATATGGGAGTTTGAAGCCAAGAAATGGTTGAGAAGGCAAAAAATTTTTCGCAATTCTGCTGCTCCAACGCTTAACCAGAATGGCCTAGGGAAAAAATACACATACCGTTGTAATCGGGCGAGTTTCTACCTTCAGATGCAATTGGAATTTTTGGGTTAGGTCAATCCGTTCGCGAGATATGGGAGTTTGAAGCCAAGAAATGGTAGAGAAGGCAAAAAATTTTTCGCAATTCTGCTGCTCCAAACGCTTAACCAGAATGGCCTAGGGAAAAAATAGAAAAACCGTTGTAATCGGGCGAGTTTCTACTTTCAGATGCAACAGGAATTTTTGGGTTAGGTCAATCCGTTCGCGAGATATGGGAGTTTGAAGCTAAGAAATTGTTGAGAAGACAACAAATTTTTCGCACTTCTGCTGCTCCAAACGCTTAACCAGAATGGCCTAGGGAAAAAATACAGATACCGTTATAATCGGGCGAGTTTCTACGTTCAGATGCAATAGGAATTTTTGGGTTAGGTCAATCCGTTCGCGAGATATGGGAGTTTGAAGCAAAAAAATGGTAGAGAAGGCAAAAAATTTTTCGCAATTCTGCTGCTCCAAACGCTTAACCAGAATGGCCTAGGGAAAAAATACACATACCGTTGTAATCGGGCGAGTTTCTACCTTCAGATGCAATAGGAATTTTGGGTTTGGTCAATCCGTTCGCGAGATATGGGAGTTTGAAGCCAAGAAATGGTAGAGAAGGCAAAAAATTTTTCACAATTCTGCTGCTCCAAACGGTTAACCAGAATGGCCTAGCGAAAAAATAGAAAACCCGTTGTAATCGGGCGAGTTTCTACTTTCAGATGCAACAGGAATTTTTGGGTTAGGTCAATCCGTTCGGGAGATATGGGAGTTTGAAGCCAAGAAATGGTTGAGAAGGCAAAAAATTTTTCGCAATTCTGCTGCTCCAAACGCTTAACCAGAATGGCCTAGGGAAAAAATACACATACCGCTGTAATCGGGCGAGTTTCTACCTTCAGATGCAATAGGAATTTTTGGGTTAGGTCAATCCGTTCGCGAGATATGGGAGTTTGAAGCCAAGAAATGGTAGAGAAGGCAAAAAATTTTTCACAATTCTGCTGCTCCAAACGCTTAACCAGAATGGCCTAGGGAAAAAATAGAAAAACCGTTGTAATCGGGCGAGTTTCTACTTTCAGATGCAACAGGAATTTTTGGGTTAGGTCAATCCGTTCGCGAGATATGGGAGTTTGAAGCTAAGAAATGGTTGAGAAGACAACAAATTTTTCGCACTCCTGCTGCTCCAAACGCTTAACCAGAATGGCCTAGGGAAAAAATACAGATACCGTTATAATCGGGCGAGTTTCTACGTTCAGATGCAATAGGAATTTTTGGGTTAGGTCAATCCGTTCGCGAGATATGGGAGTTTGAAGCAAAAAAATGGTAGAGAAGGCAAAAAATTTTTCGCAATTCTGCTGCTCCAAACGCTTAACCAGAATGGCCTAGGGAAAAAATACACATACCGTTGTAATCGGGCGAGTTTCTACCTTCAGATGCAATAGGAATTTTTGGGTTTGGTCAATCCGTTCGCGAGATATGGGAGTTTGAAGCCAAGAAATGGTAGAGAAGGCAAAAAATTTTTCACAATTCTGCTGCTCCAAACGCTTAACCAGAATGGCCTAGCGAAAAAATAGAAAAACCGTTGTAATCGGGCGAGTTTCTACTTTCAGATGCAACAGGAATTTTTGGGTTAGGTCAATCCGTTCGGGAGATATGGGAGTTTGAAGCCAAGAAATGGTTGAGAAGGCAAAAAATTTTTCGCAATTCTGCTGCTCCAAACGCTTAACCAGACTGGCCTAGGGAAAAATTACACATACCGTTGTAATCGGGCGAGTTTTTACTTTCAGATGCAATAGGAATTTTTGGGTTAGGTCAATCCGTTAGCGAGATATGGGACTCTGAAGCCAAGAAATGGTTGAGAAGGCAAAAAATTTTTCGCAATTCTGCTGCTCCAAACGCTTAACCAGAATGGCCTAGGGAAAAAACACACATACCGTAGTAATCGGGCGAGTTTCTACCTTCAGATGCAATAGGAATTTTTGGGTTAGGTCAATCCGTTCGCGAGATATGGGAGTTTGAAGCCAAGAAATGGTAAAGAAGGCAAAAAATTTTTCACAATTCTGCTACTCCAAACGCTTAACCAGAATGGCCTAGGGAAAAAATAGAAAAACCGTTGTAATCGGGCGAGTTTCTACTTTCAGATGCAACAGGAATTTTTGGGTTAGGTCAATCCGTTCGGGAGATATGGGAGTTTGAAGCCAAGAAATGGTTGAGAAGGCAAAAAATTTTTCGCAATTCTGCTGCTCCAAACGCTTAAGCAGAATGGCCTAGGGAAAAATTACACATACCGTTGTAATCGGGCGAGTTTTTACTTTCAGGTGCAATAGGAATTTTTGGGTTAGGTCAATCCGTTAGCGAGATATGGGACTCTGAAGCCAAGAAATGGTTGAGAAGGCAAAAAATTTTTCGCAATTCTGCTGCTCCAAACGCTTAACCAGAATGGCCAAGGGAAAAAATACACATACCGTTGTAATCGGGCGAGTTTCTACCTTCAGATGCAATAGGAATTTTTGGGTTAGGTCAATCCGTTCGCGAGATATGGGACTTTGAAGCCAAGAAATGGTTGAGAAGGCAAGAAATATTTCGCAATTCTGCTGCTCCAAACGCTTAACCAGAATGGCCTAGGGAAAAAATACAAATACAGTTGTAATCGGGCGAGTTTCTACTTTCAGATGCAATACGAATTTTTGGGTTAGGTCAATCCGTTCGCGAGATATGGGAGTTTGAAGACAAGAAATGGTTGAGAAGGCAAAAAATTTTTCGCAATTCTGCTGCTCCAAACGCTTAACCAGAATGGCCTAGGGAAAAAATACGAATACCGTTGTAATCGGGCGAGTTTCTACTTTCAGATGCAATAGGAATTTTTGGGTTAGGTCAATCCGTTCGCGAGATATGGGAGTTTGAAGCTAAGAAATGGTTGAGAAGGCAAAAAATTTTGCCCAATTCTGCTGCTCCAAACGCTTAACCAGAATGGCCTAGGGAAAAAATACACATACCGTTGTAATCGGGCGAGTTTCTACTTTCAGATGCAATACGAATTTTTGGGTTAGGTCAGTCCGTTCGCGAGATATGGGAGTTTGAAGACAAGAAATGGTGGAGAAGGCAAAAAATTTTTCGCAATTCTGCTGCTCCAAACGCTTAACCAGAATGGCCTAGGGAAAAAATACACATACCGTTGTAATCGGGCGAGTTTCTACCTTCAGATGCAATAGGAATTTTTGGGTTTGGTCAATCCGTTCGCGAGATATGGGAGTTTGAAGCCAAGAAATGGTAGAGAAGGCAAAAAATTTTTCACAATTCTGCTGCTCCAAACGCTTAACCAGAATGGCCTAGCGAAAAAATAGAAAAACCGTTGTAATCGGGCGAGTTTCTACTTTCAGATGCAACAGGAATTTTTGGGTTAGGTCAATCCGTTCGGGAGATATGGGAGTTTGAAGCCAAGAAATGGTTGAGAAGGCAAAAAATTTTTCGCAATTCTGCTGCTCCAAACGCTTAAGCAGAATGGCCTAGGGAAAAATTACACATACCGTTGTAATCGGGCGAGTTTTTACTTTCAGGTGCAATAGGAATTTTTGGGTTAGGTCAATCCGTTAGCGAGATATGGGACTCTGAAGCCAAGAAATGGTTGAGAAGGCAAAAAATTTTTCGCAATTCTGCTGCTCCAAACGCTTAACCAGAATGGCCAAGGGAAAAAATACACATACCGTTGTAATCGGGCGAGTTTCTACCTTCAGATGCAATAGGAATTTTTGGGTTAGGTCAATCCGTTCGCGAGATATGGGACTTTGAAGCCAAGAAATGGTTGAGAAGGCAAGAAATATTTCGCAATTCTGCTGCTCCAAACGCTTAACCAGAATGGCCTAGGGAAAAAATACAAATACAGTTGTAATCGGGCGAGTTTCTACTTTCAGATGCAATACGAATTTTTGGATTAGGTCAATCCGTTCGCGAGATATGGGAGTTTGAAGACAAGAAATGGTTGAGAAGGCAAAAAATTTTTCGCAATTCTGCTGCTCCAAACGCTTAACCAGAATGGCCTAGGGAAAAAATACGAATACCGTTGTAATCGGGCGAGTTTCTACTTTCAGATGCAATAGGAATTTTTGGGTTAGGTCAATCCGTTCGCGAGATATGGGAGTTTGGAGCTAAGAAATGGTTGAGAAGGCAAAAAATTTTGCCCAATTCTGCTGCTCCAAACGCTTAACCAGAATGGCCTAGGGAAAAAATACACATACCGTTGTAATCGGGCGAGTTTCTACTTTCAGATGCAATACGAATTTTTGAGTTAGGTCAATCCGTTCGCGAGATATGGGAGTTTGAAGACAAGAAATGGTGGAGAAGGCAAAAAATTTTTCGCAATTCTGCTGCTCCAAACGCTTAACCAGAATGGCCTAGGGAAAAAATACGAATACCGTTGTAATCGGGCGACTTTCTACTTTCAGATGCAATAGGAATTTTTGGGTTATGTCAATCCGTTCGCGAGATATGGGAGTTTGAAGCCAAGAAATGGTAGAGAAGGCAAAAAATTTTTCACAATTCTGCTGCTCCAAACGCTTAACCAGAATGGCCTAGCGAAAAAATAGAAAAACCGTTGTAATCGGGCGAGTTTCTACTTTCAGATGCAACAGGAATTTTTGGGTTAGGTCAATCCGTTCGGGAGATATGGGAGTTTGAAGCCAAGAAATGGTTGAGAAGGCAAAAATTTTTCGCAATTCTGCTGCTCCAAACGCTTAACCAGACTGGCCTAGGGAAAAATTACACATACCGTTGTAATCGGGCGAGTTTTTACTTTCAGATGCAATAGGAATTTTTGGGTTAGGTCAATCCGTTAGCGAGATATGGGACTCTGAAGCCAAGAAATGGTTGAGAAGGCAAAAAATTTTTCGCAATTCTGCTGCTCCAAACGCTTAACCAGAATGGCCTAGGGAAAAAACACACATACCGTAGTAATCGGGCGAGTTTCTACCTTCAGATGCAATAGGAATTTTTGGGTTAGGTCAATCCGTTCGCGAGATATGGGAGTTTGAAGCCAAGAAATGGTAAAGAAGGCAAAAAATTTTTCACAATTCTGCTACTCCAAACGCTTAACCAGAATGGCCTAGGGAAAAAATAGAAAAACCGTTGTAATCGGGCGAGTTTCTACTTTCAGATGCAACAGGAATTTTTGGGTTAGGTCAATCCGTTCGGGAGATATGGGAGTTTGAAGCCAAGAAATGGTTGAGAAGGCAAAAAATTTTTCGCAATTCTGCTGCTCCAAACGCTTAAGCAGAATGGCCTAGGGAAAAATTACACATACCGTTGTAATCGGGCGAGTTTTTACTTTCAGGTGCAATAGGAATTTTTGGGTTAGGTCAATCCGTTAGCGAGATATGGGACTCTGAAGCCAAGAAATGGTTGAGAAGGCAAAAAATTTTTCGCAATTCTGCTGCTCCAAACGCTTAACCAGAATGGCCAAGGGAAAAAATACACATACCGTTGTAATCGGGCGAGTTTCTACCTTCAGATGCAATAGGAATTTCTGGGTTAGGTCAATCCGTTCGCGAGATATGGGACTTTGAAGCCAAGAAATGGTTGAGAAGGCAAGAAATATTTCGCAATTCTGCTGCTCCAAACGCTTAACCAGAATGGCCTAGGGAAAAAATACAAATACAGTTGTAATCGGGCGAGTTTCTACTTTCAGATGCAATACGAATTTTTGGGTTAGGTCAATCCGTTCGCGAGATATGGGAGTTTGAAGACAAGAAATGGTTGAGAAGGCAAAAAATTTTTCGCAATTCTGCTGCTCCAAACGCTTAACCAGAATGGCCTAGGGAAAAAATACGAATACCGTTGTAATCGGGCGAGTTTCTACTTTCAGATGCAATAGGAATTTTTGGGTTAGGTCAATCCGTTCGCGAGATATGGGAGTTTGAAGCTAAGAAATGGTTGAGAAGGCAAAAAATTTTGCCCAATTCTGCTGCTCCAAACGCTTAACCAGAATGGCCTAGGGAAAAAATACACATACCGTTGTAATCGGGCGAGTTTCTACTTTCAGATGCAATACGAATTTTTGGGTTAGGTCAGTCCGTTCGCGAGATATGGGAGTTTGAAGACAAGAAATGGTGGAGAAGGCAAAAAATTTTTCGCAATTCTGCTGCTCCAAACGCTTAACCAGAATGGCCTAGGGAAAAAATACACATACCGTTGTAATCGGGCGAGTTTCTACCTTCAGATGCAATAGGAATTTTTGGGTTTGGTCAATCCGTTCGCGAGATATGGGAGTTTGAAGCCAAGAAATGGTAGAGAAGGCAAAAAATTTTTCACAATTCTGCTGCTCCAAACGCTTAACCAGAATGGCCTAGCGAAAAAATAGAAAAACCGTTGTAATCGGGCGAGTTTCTACTTTCAGATGCAACAGGAATTTTTGGGTTAGGTCAATCCGTTCGGGAGATATGGGAGTTTGAAGCCAAGAAATGGTTGAGAAGGCAAAAAATTTTTCGCAATTCTGCTGCTCCAAACGCTTAAGCAGAATGGCCTAGGGAAAAATTACACATACCGTTGTAATCGGGCGAGTTTTTACTTTCAGGTGCAATAGGAATTTTTGGGTTAGGTCAATCCGTTAGCGAGATATGGGACTCTGAAGCCAAGAAATGGTTGAGAAGGCAAAAAATTTTTCGCAATTCTGCTGCTCCAAACGCTTAACCAGAATGGCCAAGGGAAAAAATACACATACCGTTGTAATCGGGCGAGTTTCTACCTTCAGATGCAATAGGAATTTTTGGGTTAGGTCAATCCGTTAGCGAGATATGGGACTTTGAAGCCAAGAAATGGTTGAGAAGGCAAGAAATATTTCGCAATTCTGCTGCTCCAAACGCTTAACCAGAATGGCCTAGGGAAAAAATACAAATACAGTTGTAATCGGGCGAGTTTCTACTTTCAGATGCAATACGAATTTTTGGATTAGGTCAATCCGTTCGCGAGATATGGGAGTTTGAAGACAAGAAATGGTTGAGAAGGCAAAAAATTTTTCGCAATTCTGCTGCTCCAAACGCTTAACCAGAATGGCCTAGGGAAAAAATACGAATACCGTTGTAATCGGGCGAGTTTCTACTTTCAGATGCAATAGGAATTTTTGGGTTAGGTCAATCCGTTCGCGAGATATGGGAGTTTGGAGCTAAGAAATGGTTGAGAAGGCAAAAAATTTTGCCCAATTCTGCTGCTCCAAACGCTTAACCAGAATGGCCTAGGGAAAAAATACACATACCGTTGTAATCGGGCGAGTTTCTACTTTCAGATGCAATACGAATTTTTGGGTTAGGTCAATCCGTTCGCGAGATATGGGAGTTTGAAGACAAGAAATGGTGGAGAAGGCAAAAAATTTTTCGCAATTCTGCTGCTCCAAACGCTTAACCAGAATGGCCTAGGGAAAAAATACGAATACCGTTGTAATCGGGCGACTTTCTACTTTCAGATGCAATAGGAATTTTTGGGTTATGTCAATCCGTTCGCGAGATATGGGAGTTTGAAGCCAAGAAATGGTAGAGAAGGCAAAAAATTTTTCACAATTCTGCTGCTCCAAACGCTTAACCAGAATGGCCTAGGGAAAAAATACAAAAACCGTTGTAATCGGGCGAGTTTCTACTTTCAGATGCAATAGGAATTTTTGGGGTAAGGTCAATCCCTTCGCGAGATATGGGAGTTTGAAGCCAAGAAATGGTTGAGAAGGCAAAAAATTTTTCGCAATTCTGCTGCTCCAAACGCATAACCAGAATGGCCTAGGGAAAAAATACAAAAACCGTTGTAATCGGGCGAGTTTCTACTTTCAGATGCAATAGGAATTTTTGGGTTAGGTCAATCCGTTCGCGAGATATGGGAGTTTGAAGCCAAGAAATGGTAGAGAAGGCAAAAAATTTTTCACAATTCTGCTGCGCCAAACGCTTAACCAGAATGGCCTAGGGAAAAAATACAAAACCCGTTGTAATCGGGCGAGTTTCTACTTTCAGATGCAATAGGAATTTTTGGGTTAGGTCAATCCGTTCGCGAGATATGGGAGTTTGAAGCAAAAAAATGGTAGAGAAGGCAAAAAATTTTTCGCAATTCTGCTGCTCCAAACGCTTAACCAGAATGGCCTAAGGAGAAAATACACATACCGTTGTAATCGGGCGAGTTTCTACCTTCAGATGCAATAGGAATTTTTGGGTTTGGTCAATCCGTTCGCGAGATATGGGAGTTTGAAGCCAAGAAATGGTAGAGAAGGCAAAAATTTTTTCACAATTCTGCAGCTCCAAACGCTTAACCAGAATGGCCTAGCGAAAAAATAGAAAAACCGTTGTAATCGGGCGAGTTTCTACTTTCAGATGCAACAGGAATTTTTGGGTTAGGTCAATCCGTTCGCGAGATATGGGAGTTTGAAGCTAAGAAATGGTTGAGAAGACAACAAATTTTTCGCACTTCTGCTGCTCCAAACGCTTAACCAGAATGGCCTAGGGAAAAAATACAGATACCGTTATAATCGGGCGAGTTTCTACGTTCAGATGCAATAGGAATTTTTGGGTTAGGTCAATCCGTTCGCGAGATATGGGAGTTTGAAGCAAAAAAATGGTAGAGAAGGCAAAAAATTTTTCGCAATTCTGCTGCTCCAAACGCTTAACCAGAATGGCCTAGGGAAAAAATACACATACCGTTGTAATCGGGCGAGTTTCTACCTTCAGATGCAATAGGAATTTTTGGGTTTGGTCAATCCGTTCGCGAGATATGGGAGTTTGAAGGCAAGAAATGGTAGAGAAGGCAAAAAACTTTTCACAATTCTGCTGCTCCAAACGCTTAACCAGAATGGCCTAGCGAAAAAATAGAAAAACCGTTGTAATCGGGCGAGTTTCTACTTTCAGATGCAACAGGAATTTTTGGGTTAGGTCAATCCGTTCGGGAGATATGGGAGTTTGAAGCCAAGAAATGGTTGAGAAGGCAAAAAATTTTTCGCAATTCTGCTGCTCCAAACGCTTAACCAGAATGGCCTAGGGAAAAATTACACATACCGTTGTAATCGGGCGAGTTTTTACTTTCAGATGCAATAGGAATTTTTGGGTTAGGTCAATCCGTTAGCGAGATATGGGGCTCTGAAGCCAAGAAATGGTTGAGAAGGCAAAAAATTTTTCGCAATTCTGCTGCTCCAAACGCTTAACCAGAATGGCCTAGGGAAAAAATACACATACCGTAGTAATCGGGCGAGTTTCTACCTTCAGATGCAATAGGAATTTTTGGGTTAGGTCAATCCGTTCGCGAGATATGGGAGTTTGAAGCCAAGAAATGGTTGATAAGGCAAAAAATTTTTCGCAATTCTGCTGCTCCAAACGCTTAACCAGAATGGCCTAGGGAAAAATTACACATACCGTTGTAATCGGGCGAGTTTTTACTTTCAGATGCAATAGGAATTTTTGGGTTAGGTCAATCCGTCAGCGAGATATGGGACTCTGAAGCCAAGAAATGGTTGAGAAGGCAAGAAATTTTTCGCAATTCTGCTGCTCCAAACGCTTAACCAGAATGGCCTAGGGAAAAAATACACATACCGTTGTAATCGGGCGAGTTTCTACCTTCAGATGCAATAGGAATTTTTGGGTTAGGTCAATCCGTTCGCGAGATATGGGACTTTGAAGCCAAGAAATGGTTGAGAAGGCAAGAAATTTTTCGCAATTCTGCTGCTCCAAACGCTTAACCAGAATGGCCTAGGGAAAAAATAAAAATACAGTTGTAATCGGGCGAGTTTCTACTTTCAGATGCAATACGAATTTTTGGGTTAGGTCAATCCGTTCGCGAGATATGGGAGTTTGAAGACAAGAAATGGTTGAGAAGGCAAAAAATTTTTCTCAATTCTGCTGCTCCAAACGCTTAACCAGAATGGCCTAGGGAAAAAATACGAATACCGTTGTAATCGGGCGAGTTTCTACCTTCAGATGCAATAGGAATTTTTGGGTTAGGTCAATCCGTTCGCGAGATATGGGAGTTTGAAGCCAAAAAATGGTAGAGAAGGCAAAAAATATTTCACAATTCTGCTGCTCCAAACGCTTAACCAGAATGGCCTAGGGAAAAAATACAAAAACCGTTGTAATCGGGCGAGTTTTTACTTTCAGATGCAATACGAATTTTTGGGTTAGGTCAATCCGTTCGCGAGATATGGGACTTTGAAGCCAAGAAATGGTTGAGAAGGCAAAAAATGTTTCGCAATTCTGCTGCTCCAAACGCTTAACCAGAATGGCCTAGGGAAAAAATACACATACCGTTATAATCGGGCGAGTCTCTACTTTCAGATGCAATAGGAATTTTTGGGTTAGGTCAATCCGTTCGCGAGATATGGGAGTTTGAAGCTAAGAAATGGTTGAGAAGGCAAAAAATTTTGCCCAATTCTGCTGCTCCAAACGCTTAACCAGAATGGCCTAGGGAAAAAATACACATACCGTTGTAATCGGGCGAGTTTCTACTTTCAGATGCAATACGAATTTTTGGGTTAGGTCAATCCGTTCGCGAGATATGGGAGTTTGAAGACAAGAAATGGTGGAGAAGGCAAAAAATTTTTCGCAATTCTGCTGCTCCAAACGCTTAACCAGAATGGCCTAGGGAAAAAATACGAATACCGTTGTAATCGGGCGACTTTCTACTTTCAGATGCAATAGGAATTTTTGGATTAGGTCAATCCGTTCGCGAGATATGGGAGTTTGAAGCCAAGAAATGGTTGAGAAGGCAAAAAATTTTTCGCAATTCTGCTGCTCCAAACGCTTAACCAGAATGGCCTAGGGAAAAAATACAAAAACCGTTGTAATCGGGCGAGTTTCTACTTTCAGATGCAATAGGAATTTTTGGGTTAGGTCAATCCGTTCGCGAGATATGGGAGTTTGAAGACACGAAATGGTTGAGAAGGCAAAAAATTTTTCGCAATTCTGCTGCTCCGAACGCTTAACCAGAATGGCCTAGGGAAAAAATACACATACCGTTGTAATCGGGCGAGTTTCTACTTTCAGATGCAACAGGAATTTTTGGGTTAGGTCAATCCGTTCGCGAGATATGGGAGTTTGAAGCTAAGAAATGGTTGAGAAGACAACAAATTTTTCGCAATTCTGCTGCTCCAAACGCTTAACCAGAATGGCCTAGGGAAAAAATACGCATACCGTTATAATCGGGCGAGTTTCTACTTTCAGATGCAACAGGAATTTTTGGGTTAGGTCAATCCGTTCGCGAGATATGGGAGTTTGAAGCTAAGAAATGGTTGAGAAGACAACAAATTTTTCGCACTTCTGCTGCTCCAAACGCTTAACCAGAATGGCCTAGGGAAAAAATACACATACCGTTGTAATCGGGCGAGTTTCTACCTTCAGATGCAATAGGAATTTTTGGGTTAGGTCAATCCGTTCGCGAGATATGGGAGTTTGAAGCCAAGAAATGGTAGAGATGGCAAAAAATTTTTCACAATTCTGCTGCTCCAAACGCTTAACCAGAATGGCCTAGGGAAAAAATACAAAAACCGTTGTAATCGGGCGAGTTTCTACTTTCAGATGCAATAGGAATTTTTGGGTTAGGTCAATCCGTTCGCGAGATATGGGAGTTTGAAGACAAGAAATGGTTGAGAAGGCAAAAAATTTTTCGCAATTCTGCTGCTCCAAACGCTTAACCAGAATGGCCTTGGGAAAAAATTCGAATACCGTTGTAATCGGGCGAGTTTCTACTTTCAGATGCAATAGGAATTTTTGGGTTAGGTCAATCCGTTCGCGAGATATGGGAGTTTGAAGCCAAGAAATGGTTGAGAAGGCAAACAATTTTTCGCAATTCTGCTGCTCCAAACGCTTAACCAGAATGGCCTAGGGAAAAAATACACATACCGTTGTAATCGGGCGAGTTTCTACCTTCAGATGCAATAGGAATTTTTGGGTTAGGTCAATCCGTTCGCGAGATATGGGAGTTTGAAGCCAAGAAATGGTAGAGAAGGCAAACAATTTTTCACAATTCTGCTGCTCCAAACGCTTAACCAGAATGGCCTAGGGAAAAAATAGAAAAACCGTTGTAATCGGGCGAGTTTCTACTTTCAGATGCAACAGGAATTTTTGGGTTAGGTCAATCCGTTCGCGAGATATGGGAGTTTGAAGCCAAGAAATGGTTGAGAAGGCAAAAAATTTTTCGCAATTCTGCTGCTCCAAACGCTTAACCAGAATGGCCTAGGGAAAAATTACACATACCGTTGTAATCGGGCGAGTTTTTACTTTCAGATGCAATAGGAATTTTTGGGTTAGGTCAATCCGTTAGCGAGATATGGGACTCTGAAGCCAAGAAATGGTTGAGAAGGCAAAAAATTTTTCGCAATTCTGCTGCTCCAAACGCTTAACCAGAATGGCCTAGGGAAAAAATACACATACCGTAGTAATCGGGCGAGTTTCTACCTTCAGATGCAATAGGAATTTTTGGGTTAGGTCAATCCGTTCGCGAGATATGGGAGTTTGAAGCCAAGAAATGGTTGATAAGGCAAAAAATTTTTCGCAATTCTGCTGCTCCAAACGCTTAACCAGAATGGCCTAGGGAAAAATTACACATACCGTTGTAATCGGGCGAGTTTTTACTTTCAGATGCAATAGGAATTTTTGGGTTAGGTCAATCCGTCAGCGAGATATGGGACTCTGAAGCCAAGAAATGGTTGAGAAGGCAAAAAATTTTTCGCAATTCTGCTGCTCCAAACGCTTAACCAGAATGGCCTAGGGAAAAAATACACATACCGTTGTAATCGGGCGAGTTTCTACCTTCAGATGCAATAGGAATTTTTGGGTTAGGTCAATCCGTTCGCGAGATATGGGACTTTGAAGCCAAGAAATGGTTGAGAAGGCAAGAAATTTTTCGCAATTCTGCTGCTCCAAACGCTTAACCAGAATGGCCTAGGGAAAAAATAAAAATACAGTTGTAATCGGGCGAGTTTCTACTTTCAGATGCAATACGAATTTTTGGGTTAGGTCAATCCGTTCGCGAGATATGGGAGTTTGAAGACAAGAAATGGTTGAGAAGGCAAAAAATTTTTCTCAATTCTGCTGCTCCAAACGCTTAACCAGAATGGCCTAGGGAAAAAATACGAATACCGTTGTAATCGGGCGAGTTTCTACTTTCAGATGCAATAGGAATTTTTGGGTTAGGTCAATCCGTTCGCGAGATATGGGAGTTTGAAGACAAGAAATGGTGGAGAAGGCAAAAAATTTTTCGCAATTCTGCTGCTCCAAACGCTTAACCAGAATGGCCTAGGGAAAAAATACACATACCGTTGTAATCGGGCGAGTTTCTACCTTCAGATGCAATAGGAATTTTTGGGTTAGGTCAATCCGTTCGCGAGATATGGGAGTTTGAAGCCAAAAAATTGTAGAGAAGGCAAAAAATATTTCACAATTCTGCTGCTCCAAACGCTTAACCAGAATGGCCTAGGGAAAAAATACAAAAACCGTTGTAATCGGGCGAGTTTTTACTTTCAGATGCAATACGAATTTTTGGGTTAGGTCAATCCGTTCGCGAGATATGGGACTTTGAAGCCAAGAAATGGTTGAGAAGGCAAAAAATGTTTCGCAATTCTGCTGCTCCAAACGCTTAACCAGAATGGCCTAGGGAAAAAATACACATACCGTTATAATCGGGCGAGTCTCTACTTTCAGATGCAATAGGAATTTTTGGGTTAGGTCAATCCGTTCGCGAGATATGGGAGTTTGAAGCTAAGAAATGGTTGAGAAGGCAAAAAATTTTGCCCAATTCTGCTGCTCCAAACGCTTAACCAGAATGGCCTAGGGAAAAAATACACATACCGTTGTAATCGGGCGAGTTTCTACTTTCAGATGCAATACGAATTTTTGGGTTAGGTCAATCCGTTCGCGAGATATGGGAGTTTGAAGCCAAGAAATGGTTGAGAAGGCAAACAATTTTTCGCAATTCTGCTGCTCCAAACGCTTAACCAGAATGGCCTAGGGAAAAAATACACATACCGTTGTAATCGGGCGAGTTTCTACCTTCAGATGCAATAGGAATTTTTGGGTTAGGTCAATCCGTTCGCGAGATATGGGAGTTTGAAGCCAAGAAATGGTAGAGAAGGCAAACAATTTTTCACAATTCTGCTGCTCCAAACGCTTAACCAGAATGGCCTAGGGAAAAAATAGAAAAACCGTTGTAATCGGGCGAGTTTCTACTTTCAGATGCAACAGGAATTTTTGGGTTAGGTCAATCCGTTCGCGAGATATGGGAGTTTGAAGCCAAGAAATGGTTGAGAAGGCAAAAAATTTTTCGCAATTCTGCTGCTCCAAACGCTTAACCAGAATGGCCTAGGGAAAAATTACACATACCGTTGTAATCGGGCGAGTTTTTACTTTCAGATGCAATAGGAATTTTTGGGTTAGGTCAATCCGTTAGCGAGATATGGGACTCTGAAGCCAAGAAATGGTTGAGAAGGCAAAAAATTTTTCGCAATTCTGCTGCTCCAAACGCTTAACCAGAATGGCCTAGGGAAAAAATACACATACCGTAGTAATCGGGCGAGTTTCTACCTTCAGATGCAATAGGAATTTTTGGGTTAGGTCAATCCGTTCGCGAGATATGGGAGTTTGAAGCCAAGAAATGGTTGATAAGGCAAAAAATTTTTCGCAATTCTGCTGCTCCAAACGCTTAACCAGAATGGCCTAGGGAAAAATTACACATACCGTTGTAATCGGGCGAGTTTTTACTTTCAGATGCAATAGGAATTTTTGGGTTAGGTCAATCCGTCAGCGAGATATGGGACTCTGAAGCCAAGAAATGGTTGAGAAGGCAAAAAATTTTTCGCAATTCTGCTGCTCCAAACGCTTAACCAGAATGGCCTAGGGAAAAAATACACATACCGTTGTAATCGGGCGAGTTTCTACCTTCAGATGCAATAGGAATTTTTGGGTTAGGTCAATCCGTTCGCGAGATATGGGACTTTGAAGCCAAGAAATGGTTGAGAAGGCAAGAAATTTTTCGCAATTCTGCTGCTCCAAACGCTTAACCAGAATGGCCTAGGGAAAAAATAAAAATACAGTTGTAATCGGGCGAGTTTCTACTTTCAGATGCAATACGAATTTTTGGGTTAGGTCAATCCGTTCGCGAGATATGGGAGTTTGAAGACAAGAAATGGTTGAGAAGGCAAAAAATTTTTCTCAATTCTGCTGCTCCAAACGCTTAACCAGAATGGCCTAGGGAAAAAATACGAATACCGTTGTAATCGGGCGAGTTTCTACTTTCAGATGCAATAGGAATTTTTGGGTTAGGTCAATCCGTTCGCGAGATATGGGAGTTTGAAGACAAGAAATGGTGGAGAAGGCAAAAAATTTTTCGCAATTCTGCTGCTCCAAACGCTTAACCAGAATGGCCTAGGGAAAAAATACACATACCGTTGTAATCGGGCGAGTTTCTACCTTCAGATGCAATAGGAATTTTTGGGTTAGGTCAATCCGTTCGCGAGATATGGGAGT
Organism: Ptiloglossa arizonensis; assembly: GCF_051014685.1. Classification (NCBI taxonomy): domain Eukaryota; kingdom Metazoa; phylum Arthropoda; class Insecta; order Hymenoptera; family Colletidae; genus Ptiloglossa; species Ptiloglossa arizonensis. The sequence goes on along the minus strand of NW_027479145.1, from coordinate 78,214 downwards.
TTGAAGCCAAAAAATGGTAGAGAAGGCAAAAAATATTTCACAATTCTGCTGCTCCAAACGCTTAACCAGAATGGCCTAGGGAAAAAATACAAAAACCGTTGTAATCGGGCGAGTTTTTACTTTCAGATGCAATACGAATTTTTGGGTTAGGTCAATCCGTTCGCGAGATATGGGACTTTGAAGCCAAGAAATGGTTGAGAAGGCAAAAAATGTTTCGCAATTCTGCTGCTCCAAACGCTTAACCAGAATGGCCTAGGGAAAAAATACACATACCGTTATAATCGGGCGAGTCTCTACTTTCAGATGCAATAGGAATTTTTGGGTTAGGTCAATCCGTTCGCGAGATATGGGAGTTTGAAGCTAAGAAATGGTTGAGAAGGCAAAAAATTTTGCCCAATTCTGCTGCTCCAAACGCTTAACCAGAATGGCCTAGGGAAAAAATACACATACCGTTGTAATCGGGCGAGTTTCTACTTTCAGATGCAATACGAATTTTTGGGTTAGGTCAATCCGTTCGCGAGATATGGGAGTTTGAAGACAAGAAATGGTGGAGAAGGCAAAAAATTTTTCGCAATTCTGCTGCTCCAAACGCTTAACCAGAATGGCCTAGGGAAAAAATACGAATACCGTTGTAATCGGGCGACTTTCTACTTTCAGATGCAATAGGAATTTTTGGATTAGGTCAATCCGTTCGCGAGATATGGGAGTTTGAAGCCAAGAAATGGTTGAGAAGGCAAAAAATTTTTCGCAATTCTGCTGCTCCAAACGCTTAACCAGAATGGCCTAGGGAAAAAATACAAAAACCGTTGTAATCGGGCGAGTTTCTACTTTCAGATGCAATAGGAATTTTTGGGTTAGGTCAATCCGTTCGCGAGATATGGGAGTTTGAAGACACGAAATGGTTGAGAAGGCAAAAAATTTTTCGCAATTCTGCTGCTCCGAACGCTTAACCAGAATGGCCTAGGGAAAAAATACACATACCGTTGTAATCGGGCGAGTTTCTACTTTCAGATGCAACAGGAATTTTTGGGTTAGGTCAATCCGTTCGCGAGATATGGGAGTTTGAAGCTAAGAAATGGTTGAGAAGACAACAAATTTTTCGCAATTCTGCTGCTCCAAACGCTTAACCAGAATGGCCTAGGGAAAAAATACGCATACCGTTATAATCGGGCGAGTTTCTACTTTCAGATGCAACAGGAATTTTTGGGTTAGGTCAATCCGTTCGCGAGATATGGGAGTTTGAAGCTAAGAAATGGTTGAGAAGACAACAAATTTTTCGCACTTCTGCTGCTCCAAACGCTTAACCAGAATGGCCTAGGGAAAAAATACACATACCGTTGTAATCGGGCGAGTTTCTACCTTCAGATGCAATAGGAATTTTTGGGTTAGGTCAATCCGTTCGCGAGATATGGGAGTTTGAAGCCAAGAAATGGTAGAGATGGCAAAAAATTTTTCACAATTCTGCTGCTCCAAACGCTTAACCAGAATGGCCTAGGGAAAAAATACAAAAACCGTTGTAATCGGGCGAGTTTCTACTTTCAGATGCAATAGGAATTTTTGGGTTAGGTCAATCCGTTCGCGAGATATGGGAGTTTGAAGACAAGAAATGGTTGAGAAGGCTAAAAATTTTTCGCAATTCTGCTGCTCCAAACGCTTAACCAGAATGGCCTTGGGAAAAAATTCGAATACCGTTGTAATCGGGCGAGTTTCTACTTTCAGATGCAATAGGAATTTTTGGGTTAGGTCAATCCGTTCGCGAGATATGGGAGTTTGAAGCCAAGAAATGGTTGAGAAGGCAAACAATTTTTCGCAATTCTGCTGCTCCAAACGCTTAACCAGAATGGCCTAGGGAAAAAATACACATACCGTTGTAATCGGGCGAGTTTCTACCTTCAGATGCAATAGGAATTTTTGGGTTAGGTCAATCCGTTCGCGAGATATGGGAGTTTGAAGCCAAGAAATGGTAGAGAAGGCAAACAATTTTTCACAATTCTGCTGCTCCAAACGCTTAACCAGAATGGCCTAGGGAAAAAATAGAAAAACCGTTGTAATCGGGCGAGTTTCTACTTTCAGATGCAACAGGAATTTTTGGGTTAGGTCAATCCGTTCGCGAGATATGGGAGTTTGAAGCCAAGAAATGGTTGAGAAGACAACAAATTTTTCGCACTTCTGCTGCTCCAAACGCTTAACCAGAATGGCCTAGGGAAAAAATACAGATACCGTTATAATCGGGCGAGTTTCTACGTTCAGATGCAATAGGAATTTTTGGGTTAGGTCAATCCGTTCGCGAGATATGGGAGTTTGAAGCAAAAAAATGGTAGAGAAGGCAAAAAATTTTTCGCAATTCTGCTGCTCCAAACGCTTAACCAGAATGGCCTAGGGAAAAAATACACATACCGTTGTAATCGGGCGAGTTTCTACCTTCAGATGCAATAGGAATTTTTGGGTTTGGTCAATCCGTTCGCTATATATGGGAGTTTGAAGCCAAGAAATGGTAGAGAAGGCAAAAAATTTTTCACAATTCTGCTGCTCCAAACGCTTAACCAGAATGGCCTAGCGAAAAAATAGAAAAACCGTTGTAATCGGGCGAGTTTCTACTTTCAGATGCAACAGGAATTTTTGGGTTAGGTCAATCCGTTCGGGAGATATGGGAGTTTGAAGCCAAGAAATGGTTGAGAAGGCAAAAAATTTTTCGCAATTCTGCTGCTCCAAACGCTTAACCAGAATGGCCTAGGGAAAAATTACACATACCGTTGTAATCGGGCGAGTTTCTACCTTCAGATGCAATAGGAATTTTTGGGTTAGGTCAATCCGTTCGCGAGATATGGGAGTTTGAAGCCAAGAAATGGTAGAGAAGGCAAACAATTTTTCACAATTCTGCTGCTCCAAACGCTTAACCAGAATGGCCTAGGGAAAAAATAGAAAAACCGTTGTAATCGGGCGAGTTTCTACTTTCAGATGCAACAGGAATTTTTGGGTTAGGTCAATCCGTTCGCGAGATATGGGAGTTTGAAGCCAAGAAATGGTTGAGAAGACAACAAATTTTTCGCACTTCTGCTGCTCCAAACGCTTAACCAGAATGGCCTAGGGAAAAAATACAGATACCGTTATAATCGGGCGAGTTTCTACGTTCAGATGCAATAGGAATTTTTGGGTTAGGTCAATCCGTTCGCGAGATATGGGAGTTTGAAGCAAAAAAATGGTAGAGAAGGCAAAAAATTTTTCGCAATTCTGCTGCTCCAAACGCTTAACCAGAATGGCCTAGGGAAAAAATACACATACCGTTGTAATCGGGCGAGTTTCTACCTTCAGATGCAATAGGAATTTTTGGGTTTGGTCAATCCGTTCGCGATATATGGGAGTTTGAAGCCAAGAAATGGTAGAGAAGGCAAAAAATTTTTCACAATTCTGCTGCTCCAAACGCTTAACCAGAATGGCCTAGCGAAAAAATAGAAAAACCGTTGTAATCGGGCGAGTTTCTACTTTCAGATGCAACAGGAATTTTTGGGTTAGGTCAATCCGTTCGGGAGATATGGGAGTTTGAAGCCAAGAAATGGTTGAGAAGGCAAAAAATTTTTCGCAATTCTGCTGCTCCAAACGCTTAACCAGAATGGCCTAGGGAAAAATTACACATACCGTTGTTATCGGGCGAGTTTTTACTTTCAGATGCAATAGGAATTTTTGGGTTAGGTCAATCCGTTAGCGAGATATGGGACTCTGAAGCCAAGAAATGGTTGAGAAGGCAAAAAATTTTTCGCAATTCTGCTGCTCCAAACGCTTAACCAGAATGGCCTAGGGAAAAAATACACATACCGTTGTAATCGGGCGAGTTTCTACCTTCAGATGCAATAGGAATTTTTGGGTTAGGTCAATCCGTTCGCGAGATATGGGAGTTTGAAGCCAAGAAATGGTAGAGAAGGCAAAAAATTTTTCACAATTCTGCTGCTCCAAACGCTTAACCAGAATGGCCTAGGGAAAAAATAGAAAAACCGTTGTAATCGGGCGAGTTTCTACTTTCAGATGCAACAGGAATTTTTGGGTTAGGTCAATCCGTTCGCGAGATATGGGAGTTTGAAGCTAAGAAATGGTTGAGAAGACAACAAATTTTTCGCACTTCTGCTGCTCCAAACGCTTAACCAGAATGGCCTAGGGAAAAATTACACATACCGTTGTAATCGGGCGAGTTTTTACTTTCAGATGCAATAGGAATTTTTGGGTTAGGTCAATCCGTTAGCGAGATATGGGACTCTGAAGCCAAGAAATGGTTGAGAAGGCAAAAAATTTTTCGCAATTCTGCTGCTCCAAACGCTTAACCAGAATGGCCTAGGGAAAAAATACACATACCGTAGTAATCGGGCGAGTTTCTACCTTCAGATGCAATAGGAATTTTTGGGTTAGGTCAATCCGTTCGCGAGATATGGGAGTTTGAAGCTAAGAAATGGTTGAGAAGACAACAAATTTTTCGCACTTCTGCTGCTCCAAACGCTTAACCAGAATGGCCTAGGGAAAAAATACACATACCGTTGTAATCGTGCGAGTTTCTACCTTCAGATGCAATAGGAATTTTTGGGTTAGGTCAATCCGTTCGCGAGATATGGGAGTTTGAAGCCAAGAAATGGTAGAGAAGGCAAAAAATTTTTCACAATTCTGCTGCTCCAAACGCTTAACCAGAATGGCCTAGGGAAAAAATACAAAAACCGTTGTAATCGGGCGAGTTTCTACTTTCAGATGCAATAGGAATTTTTGGGTTAGGTCAATCCGTTCGCGAGATATGGGAGTTTGAAGACAAGAAATGGTTGAGAAGGCAAAAAATGTTTCGCAATTCTGCTGCTCCAAACGCTTAACCAGAATGGCCTAGGGAAAAAATACAAAAACCGTTGTAATCGGGCGAGTTTCTACTTTCAGATGCAATAGGAATTTTTGGGTTAGGTCAATCCGTTCGCGAGATATGGGAGTTTGAAGACAAGAAATGGTTGAGAAGGCAAAAAATTTTTCGCAATTCTGCTGCTCCAAACGCTTAACCAGAATGGCCTAGGGAAAAAATTCGAATACCGTTGTAATCGGGCGAGTTTCTACTTTCAGATGCAATAGGAATTTTTGGGTTAGGTCAATCCGTTCGCGAGATATGGGAGTTTGAAGCCAAGAAATGGTTGAGAAGGCAAAAAATTTTTCGCAATTCTGCTGCTCCAAACGCTTAACCAGAATGGCCTAGGGAAAAAATACACATACCGTTGTAATCGGGCGAGTTTCTACCTTCAGATGCAATAGGAATTTTTGGGTTAGGTCAATCCGTTCGCGAGATATGGGAGTTTGAAGCCAAGAAATGGTAGAGAAGGCAAAAAATTTTTCACAATTCTGCTGCTCCAAACACTTATCCAGAATGGCCTAGGGAAAAAATAGAAAAACCGTTGTAATCGGGCGAGTTTCTACTTTCAGATGCAACAGGAATTTTTGGGTTAGGTCAATCCGTTCGCGAGATATGGGAGTTTGAAGCTAAGAAATGGTTGAGAAGACAACAAATTTTTCGCACTTCTGCTGCTCCAAACGCTTAACCAGAATGGCCTAGGGAAAAAATACAGATACCGTTATAATCGGGCGAGTTTCTACGTTCAGATGCAATAGGAATTTTTGGGTTAGGTCAATCCGTTCGCGAGATATGGGAGTTTGAAGCAAAAAAATGGTAGAGAAGGCAAAAAATTTTTCGCAATTCTGCTGCTCCAAACGCTTAACCAGAATGGCCTAGGGAAAAAATACACATACCGTTGTAATCGGGCGAGTTTCTAACTTCAGATGCAATAGGAATTTTTGGGTTTGGTCAATCCGTTCGCGAGATATGGGAGTTTGAAGCCAAGAAATGGTAGAGAAGGCAAAAAATTTTTCACAATTCTGCTGCTCCAAACGCTTAACCAGAATGGCCTAGGGAAAAAATAGAAAAACCGTTGTAATCGGGCGAGTTTCTACTTTCAGATGCAATAGGAATTTTTGGGTTAGGTCAATCCGTTCGCGAGATATGGGAGTTTGAAGCTAAGAAATGGTTGAGAAGACAACAAATTTTTCGCACTTCTGCTGCTCCAAACGCTTAACCAGAATGGCCTAGGGAAAAAATACACATACCGTTATAATCGGGCGAGTTTCTACTTTCAGATGCAATAGGAATTTTTGGGTTAGGTCAATCCGTTCGCGAGATATGGGAGTTTGAAGCCAAAAAATGGTAGAGAAGGCAAAAAATTTTTCACAATTCTGCTGCTCCAAACGCTTAACCAGAATGGCCTAGGGAAAAAATAGAAAAACCGTTGTAATCGGGCGAGTTTCTACTTTCAGATGCAACAGGAATTTTTGGGTTAGGTCAATCCGTTCGGGAGATATGGGAGTTTGAAGCCAAGAAATGGTTGAGAAGGCAAAAAATTTTTCACAATTCTGCTACTCCAAACGCTTAACCAGAATGGCCTAGGGAAAAAATAGAAAAACCGTTGTAACCGGGCGAGTTTCTACTTTCAGATGCAACAGGAATTTTTGGGTTAGGTCAATCCGTTCGCGAGATATGGGACTTTGAAGCCAAGAAATGGTTGAGAAGGCAAAAAATTTTTCACAATTCTGCTGCTCCAAACACTTATCCAGAATGGCCTAGGGAAAAAATAGAAAAACCGTTGTAATCGGGCGAGTTTCTACTTTCAGATGCAACAGGAATTTTTGGGTTAGGTCAATCCGTTCGCGAGATATGGGAGTTTGAAGCTAAGAAATGGTTGAGAAGACAACAAATTTTTCGCACTTCTGCTGCTCCAAACGCTTAACCAGAATGGCCTAGGGAAAAAATACAGATACCGTTATAATCGGGCGAGTTTCTACGTTCAGATGCAATAGGAATTTTTGGGTTAGGTCAATCCGTTCGCGAGATATGGGAGTTTGAAGCAAAAAAATGGTAGAGAAGGCAAAAAATTTTTCGCAATTCTGCTGCTCCAAACGCTTAACCAGAATGGCCTAGGGAAAAAATACACATACCGTTGTAATCGGGCGAGTTTCTAACTTCAGATGCAATAGGAATTTTTGGGTTTGGTCAATCCGTTCGCGAGATATGGGAGTTTGAAGCCAAGAAATGGTAGAGAAGGCAAAAAATTTTTCACAATTCTGCTGCTCCAAACGCTTAACCAGAATGGCCTAGGGAAAAAATAGAAAAACCGTTGTAATCGGGCGAGTTTCTACTTTCAGATGCAATAGGAATTTTTGGGTTAGGTCAATCCGTTCGCGAGATATGGGAGTTTGAAGCTAAGAAATGGTTGAGAAGACAACAAATTTTTCGCACTTCTGCTGCTCCAAACGCTTAACCAGAATGGCCTAGGGAAAAAATACACATACCGTTATAATCGGGCGAGTTTCTACTTTCAGATGCAATAGGAATTTTTGGGTTAGGTCAATCCGTTCGCGAGATATGGGAGTTTGAAGCCAAAAAATGGTAGAGAAGGCAAAAAATTTTTCACAATTCTGCTGCTCCAAACGCTTAACCAGAATGGCCTAGGGAAAAAATAGAAAAACCGTTGTAATCGGGCGAGTTTCTACTTTCAGATGCAACAGGAATTTTTGGGTTAGGTCAATCCGTTCGGGAGATATGGGAGTTTGAAGCCAAGAAATGGTTGAGAAGGCAAAAAATTTTTCACAATTCTGCTACTCCAAACGCTTAACCAGAATGGCCTAGGGAAAAAATAGAAAAACCGTTGTAACCGGGCGAGTTTCTACTTTCAGATGCAACAGGAATTTTTGGGTTAGGTCAATCCGTTCGCGAGATATGGGACTTTGAAGCCAAGAAATGGTTGAGAAGGCAAAAAATTTTTCGCAATTCTGCTGCTCCAAACGCTTAACCAGAATGGCCTAGGGAAAAAATACACATACCGTAGTAATCGGGCGAGTTTCTACCTTCAGATGCAATAGGAATTTTTGGGTTAGGTCAATCCGTTCGCGAGATATGGGAGTTTGAAGCCAAGAAATGGTAGAGAAGGCAAAAAATTTTTCACAATTCTGCTACTCCAAACGCTTAACCAGAATGGCCTAGGGAAAAAATAGAAAAACCGTTGTAATCGGGAGAGTTTCTACTTTCAGATGCAACAGGAATTTTTGGGTTAGGTCAATCCGTTCGCGAGATATGGGAGTTTGAAGCTAAGAAATGGTTGAGAAGACAACAAATTTTTCGCACTTCTGCTGCTCCAAACGCTTAACCAGAATGGCATAGGGAAAAAATACACATACCGTTGTAATCGGGCGAGTATCTACTTTCAGATGCAACAGGAATTTTTGGGTTAGGTCAATCCGTTCGCGAGATATGGGAGTTTGGAGCTAAGAAATGGTTGAGAAGATAACAAATTTTTCGCAATTCTGCTGCTCCAAACGCTTAACCAGAATGGCCTAGGGAAAAAATACACATACCGTTATAATCGGGCGAGTTTCTACTTTCAGATGCAATAGGAATTTTTGGGTTAGGTCAATCCGTTCGCGAGATATGGGACTTTGAAGCCAAAAAATGGTAGAGAAGGCAAACAATTTTTCACAATTCTGCTGCTCCAAACGCTTAACCAGAATGGCCTAGGGAAAAAATACACATACCGTTGTAATCGGGCGAGTTTCTACCTTCAGATGCAATAGGAATTTTTGTGTTAGGTCAATCCGTTCGCGAGATATGGGAGTTTGAAGCCAAGAAATGGTAGAGAAGGCAAAAAATTTTTCACAATTCTGCTGCTCCAAACGCTTAACCAGAATGGCCTAGGGAAAAAATAGAAAAACCGTTGTAATCGGGCGAGTTTCTACTTTCAGATGCAACAGGAATTTTTGGGTTAGGTCAATCCGTTCGCGAGATATGGGAGTTTGAAGCTAAGAAATGGTTGAGAAGACAACAAATTTTTCGCACTTCTGCTGCTCGAAACGCTTAACCAGAATGGCCTAGGGAAAAAATACACATACCGTTATAATCGGGCGAGTTTCTACTTTCAGATGAAATAGGAATTTTTGGGTTAGGTCAATCCGTTCGCGAGATATGGGAGTTTGAAGCCAAAAAATGGTAGAGAAGGCAAAAAATTTTTCGCAATTCTGCTGCTCCAAACGCTTAACCAGAATGGCCTAGGGAAAAAATACACATACCGTTGTAATCGGGCGAGTTTCTACCTTCAGATGCAATAGGAATTTTTGGGTTAGGTCAATCCGTTCGCGAGATATGGGAGTTTGAAGCCAAGAAATGGTAGAGAAGGCAAAAAATTTTTCACAATTCTGCTGCTCCAAACGCTTAACCAGAATGGCCTAGGGAAAAAATAGAAAAACCGTTGTAATCGGGCGAGTTTCTACTTTCAGATGCAACAGGAATTTTTGGGTTAGGTCAATCCGTTCGCGAGATATGGGAGTTTGAAGCCAAAAAATGGTAGAGAAGGCAAAAAATTTTTCACAATTCTGCTGCTCCAAACGCTTAACCAGAATGGCCTAGGGAAAAAATACACTTACCGTTGTAATCGGGCGAGTTTCTACCTTCAGATGCAATAGGAGTTTTTGGGTTATGTCAATCCGTTCGCGAGATATGGGAGTTTGAAGCCAAGAAATGGTAGAGAAGGCAAAAAATTTTTCACAATTCTGCTGCTCCAAACGCTTAACCAGAATCGCCTAGGTCAAAAATAGAAAAACCGTTGTAATCGGGCGAGTTTCTACTTTCAGATGCAACAGGAATTTTTGGGTTAGGTCAATCCGTTCGCGAGATATGGGAGTTTGAAGCTAAGAAATGGTTGAGAAGACAACAAATTTTTCGCACTTCTGCTGCTCCAAACGCTTAACCAGAATGGCCTAGGGAAAAAATACACATACCGTTATAATCGGGCGAGTTTCTACTTTCAGATGCAATAGGAATTTTTGGGTTAGGTCAATCCGTTCGCGAGATATGGGAGTTTGAAGCTAAGAAATGGTTGAGAAGACAACAAATTTTTCGCACTTCTGCTGCTCCAAACGCTTAACCAGAATGGCCTAGGGAAAAAATAGAAAAACCGTTGTAATCGGGCGAGTTTCTACTTTCAGATGCAACAGGAATTTTTGGGTTAGGTCAATCCGTTCGCGAGATATGGGAGTTTGAAGCTAAGAAATGGTTGAGAAGACAACAAATTTTTCGCACTTCTGCTGCTCGAAACGCTTAACCAGAATGGCCTAGGGAAAAAATACACATACCGTTATAATCGGGCGAGTTTCTACTTTCAGATGCAATAGGAATTTTTGGGTTAGGTCAATCCGTTCGCGAGATATGGGAGTTTGAAGCCAAAAAATGGTAGAGAAGGCAAAAAATTTTAAGCAATTCTGCTGCTCCAAACGCTTAACCAGAATGGCCTAGGGAAAAAATACACATACCGTTGTAATCGGGCGAGTTTCTACCTTCAGATGCAATAGGAATTTTTGGGTTAGGTCAATCCGTTCGCGAGATATGGGAGTTTGAAGCCAAGAAATAGTAGAGAAGGCAAAAAATTTTTCACAATTCTGCTGCTCCAAACGCTTAACCAGAATGGCCTAGGGAAAAAATAGAAAAACCGTTGTAATCGGGCGAGTTTCTACTTTCAGATGCAACAGGAATTTTTGGGTTAGGTCAATCCGTTCGCGAGATATGGGAGTTTGAAGCTAAGAAATGGTTGAGAAGTCAACAAATTTTTCGCACTTCTGCTGCTCCAAACGCTTAACCAGAATGGCCTAGGGAAAAAATACACATACCGTTATAATCGGGCGAGTTTCTACTTTCAGATGCAATAGGAATTTTTGGGTTAGGTCAATCCGTTCGCGATATATGGGAGTTTGAAGCCAAAAAATGGTAGAGAAGGCAAAAAATTTTTCACAATTCTGCTGCTCCAAACGCTTAACCAGAATGGCCTAGGGAAAAAATACACATACCGTTGTAATCGGGCGAGTTTCTACCTTCAGATGCAATAGGAATTTTTGGGTTATGTCAATCCGTTCGCGAGATATGGGAGTTTGAAGCCAAGAAATGGTAGAGAAGGCAAAAAATTTTTCACAATTCTGCTGCTCCAAACGCTTAACCAGAATCGCCTAGGGAAAAAATAGAAAAACCGTTGTAATCGGGCGAGTTTCTACTTTCAGATGCAACAGGAATTTTTGGGTTAGGTCAATCCGTTCGCGAGATATGGGAGTTTGAAGCTAAGAAATGGTTGAGAAGACAACAAATTTTTCGCACTTCTGCTGCTCGAAACGCTTAACCAGAATGGCCTAGGGAAAAAATACACATACCGTTATAATCGGGCGAGTTTCTACTTTCAGATGCAATAGGAATTTTTGGGTTAGGTCAATCCGTTCGCGAGATATGGGAGTTTGAAGCCAAAAAATGGTAGAGAAGGCAAAAAATTTTAAGCAATTCTGCTGCTCCAAACGCTTAACCAGAATGGCCTAGGGAAAAAATACACATACCGTTGTAATCGGGCGAGTTTCTACCTTCAGATGCAATAGGAATTTTTGGGTTAGGTCAATCCGTTCGCGAGATATGGGAGTTTGAAGCCAAGAAATAGTAGAGAAGGCAAAAAATTTTTCACAATTCTGCTGCTCCAAACGCTTAACCAGAATGGCCTAGGGAAAAAATAGAAAAACCGTTGTAATCGGGCGAGTTTCTACTTTCAGATGCAACAGGAATTTTTGGGTTAGGTCAATCCGTTCGCGAGATATGGGAGTTTGAAGCTAAGAAATGGTTGAGAAGTCAACAAATTTTTCGCACTTCTGCTGCTCCAAACGCTTAACCAGAATGGCCTAGGGAAAAAATACACATACCGTTATAATCGGGCGAGTTTCTACTTTCAGATGCAATAGGAATTTTTGGGTTAGGTCAATCCGTTCGCGATATATGAGAGTTTGAAGCCAAAAAATGGTAGAGAAGGCAAAAAATTTTTCACAATTCTGCTGCTCCAAACGCTTAACCAGAATGGCCTAGGGAAAAAATACACATACCGTTGTAATCGGGCGAGTTTCTACCTTCAGATGCAATAGGAATTTTTGGGTTATGTCAATCCGTTCGCGAGATATGGGAGTTTGAAGCCAAGAAATGGTAGAGAAGGCAAAAAATTTTTCACAATTCTGCTGCTCCAAACGCTTAACCAGAATCGCCTAGGGAAAAAATAGAAAAACCGTTGTAATCGGGCGAGTTTCTACTTTCAGATGCAACAGGAATTTTTGGGTTAGGTCAATCCGTTCGCGAGATATGGGAGTTTGAAGCTAAGAAATGGTTGAGAAGACAACAAATTTTTCGCACTTCTGCTGCTCCAAACTCTTAACCAGAATGGCCTAGGGAAAAAATACACATACCGTTATAATCGGGCGAGTTTCTACTTTCAGATGCAATAGGAATTTTTGGGTTAGGTCAATCCGTTCGCGAGATATGGGAGTTTGAAGCCAAAAAATGGTAGAGAAGGCAAAAAATTTTTCGCAATTCTGCTGCTCCAAACGCTTAACCAGAATGGCCTAGGGAAAAAATACACATACCGTTGTAATCGGGCGAGTTTCTACCTTCAGATGCAATAGGAATTTTTGGGTTAGGTCAATCCGTTCGCGAGATATGGGAGTTTGAAGCCAAGAAATGGTAGAGAAGGCAAAAAATTTTTCACAATTCTGCTGCTCCAAACGCTTAACCAGAATGGCCTAGGGAAAAAATAGAATAACCGTTGTAATCGGGCGAGTTTCTACTTTCAGATGCAACAGGAATTTTTGGGTTAGGTCAATCCGTTCGCGAGATATGGGAGTTTGAAGCTAAGAAATGGTTGAGAAGACAACAAATTTTTCGCACTTCTGCTGCTCCAAACGCTTAACCAGAATGGCCTAAGGAAAAAATACACATACCGTTATAATCGGGCGAGTTTCTACTTTCAGATGCAATAGGAATTTTTGGGTTAGGTCAATCCGTTCGCGAGATATGGGAGTTTGAAGCCAAGAAATAGTAGAGAAGGCAAAAAATTTTTCACAATTCTGCTGCTCCAAACGCTTAACCAGAATGGCCTAGGGAAAAAATAGAAAAACCGTTGTAATCGGGCGAGTTTCTACTTTCAGATGCAACAGGAATTTTTGGGTTAGGTCAATCCGTTCGCGAGATATGGGAGTTTGAAGCTAAGAAATGGTTGAGAAGTCAACAAATTTTTCGCACTTCTGCTGCTCCAAACGCTTAACCAGAATGGCCTAGGGAAAAAATACACATACCGTTATAATCGGGCGAGTTTCTACTTTCAGATGCAATAGGAATTTTTGGGTTAGGTCAATCCGTTCGCGATATATGGGAGTTTGAAGCCAAAAAATGGTAGAGAAGGCAAAAAATTTTTCACAATTCTGCTTCTCCAAACGCTTAACCAGAATGGCCTAGGGAAAAAATACACATACCGTTGTAATCGGGCGAGTTTCTACCTTCAGATGCAATAGGAATTTTTGGGTTATGTCAATCCGTTCGCGAGATATGGGAGTTTGAAGCCAAGAAATGGTAGAGAAGGCAAAAAATTTTTCACAATTCTGCTGCTCCAAACGCTTAACCAGAATCGCCTAGGGAAAAAATAGAAAAACCGTTGTAATCGGGCGAGTTTCTACTTTCAGATGCAACAGGAATTTTTGGGTTAGGTCAATCCGTTCGCGAGATATGGGAGTTTGAAGCTAAGAAATGGTTGAGAAGACAACAAATTTTTCGCACTTCTGCTGCTCCAAACGCTTAACCAGAATGGCCTAGGGAAAAAATACACATACCGTTATAATCGGGCGAGTTTCTACTTTCAGATGCAATAGGAATTTTTGGGTTAGGTCAATCCGTTCGCGATATATGAGAGTTTGAAGCCAAAAAATGGTAGAGAAGGCAAAAAATTTTTCACAATTCTGCTGCTCCAAACGCTTAACCAGAATGGCCTAGGGAAAAAATACACATACCGTTGTAATCGGGCGAGTTTCTACCTTCAGATGCAATAGGAATTTTTGGGTTATGTCAATCCGTTCGCGAGATATGGGAGTTTGAAGCCAAGAAATGGTAGAGAAGGCAAAAAATTTTTCACAATTCTGCTGCTCCAAACGCTTAACCAGAATCGCCTAGGGAAAAAATAGAAAAACCGTTGTAATCGGGCGAGTTTCTACTTTCAGATGCAACAGGAATTTTTGGGTTAGGTCAATCCGTTCGCGAGATATGGGAGTTTGAAGCTAAGAAATGGTTGAGAAGACAACAAATTTTTCGCACTTCTGCTGCTCCAAACTCTTAACCAGAATGGCCTAGGGAAAAAATACACATACCGTTATAATCGGGCGAGTTTCTACTTTCAGATGCAATAGGAATTTTTGGGTTAGGTCAATCCGTTCGCGAGATATGGGAGTTTGAAGCCAAAAAATGGTAGAGAAGGCAAAAAATTTTTCGCAATTCTGCTGCTCCAAACGCTTAACCAGAATGGCCTAGGGAAAAAATACACATACCGTTGTAATCGGGCGAGTTTCTACCTTCAGATGCAATAGGAATTTTTGGGTTAGGTCAATCCGTTCGCGAGATATGGGAGTTTGAAGCCAAGAAATGGTAGAGAAGGCAAAAAATATTTCACAATTCTGCTGCTCCAAACGCTTAACCAGAATGGCCTAGGGAAAAAATAGAATAACCGTTGTAATCGGGCGAGTTTCTACTTTCAGATGCAACAGGAATTTTTGGGTTAGGTCAATCCGTTCGCGAGATATGGGAGTTTGAAGCTAAGAAATGGTTGAGAAGACAACAAATTTTTCGCACTTCTGCTGCTCCAAACGCTTAACCAGAATGGCCTAAGGAAAAAATACACATACCGTTATAATCGGGCGAGTTTCTACTTTCAGATGCAATAGGAATTTTTGGGTTAGGTCAATCCGTTCGCGATATATGGGAGTTTGAAGCCAAAAAATGGTAGAGAAGGCAAAAAATTTTTCACAATTCTGCTTCTCCAAACGCTTAACCAGAATGGCCTAGGGAAAAAATACACATACCGTTGTAATCGGGCGAGTTTCTACCTTCAGATGCAATAGGAATTTTTGGGTTATGTCAATCCGTTCGCGAGATATGGGAGTTTGAAGCCAAGAAATGGTAGAGAAGGCAAAAAATTTTTCACAATTCTGCTGCTCCAAACGCTTAACCAGAATCGCCTAGGGAAAAAATAGAAAAACCGTTGTAATCGGGCGAGTTTCTACTTTCAGATGCAACAGGAATTTTTGGGTTAGGTCAATCCGTTCGCGAGATATGGGAGTTTGAAGCTAAGAAATGGTTGAGAAGACAACAAATTTTTCGCACTTCTGCTGCTCCAAACGCTTAACCAGAATGGCCTAGGGAAAAAATACACATACCGTTATAATCGGGCGAGTTTCTACTTTCAGATGCAATAGGAATTTTTGGGTTAGGTCAATCCGTTCGCGAGATATGGGAGTTTGAAGCTAAGAAATGGTTGAGAAGACAACAAATTTTTCGCACTTCTCCTGCTCCAAACGCTTAACCAGAATGGCCTAGGGAAAAAATACACATACCGTTATAATCGGGCGAGTTTCTACCTTCAGATGCAATAGGAATTTTTGGGTTAGGTCAATCCGTTCGCGAGATATGGGAGTTTGAAGCCAAAAAATGGTAGAGAAGGCAAAAAATTTTTCGCAATTCTGCTGCTGCAAACGCTTAACCAGAATGGCCTAGGGAAAAAATACACATACCGTTGTAATCGGGCGAGTTTCTACCTTCAGATGCAATAGGAATTTTTGGGTTAGGTCAATCCGTTCGCGAGATATGGGAGTTTGAAGCCAAGAAATGGTAGAGAAGGCAAAAAATTTTTCACAATTCTGCTGCTCCAAACGCTTAACCAGAATGGCCTAGGGAAAAAATAGAATAACCGTTGTAATCGGGCGAGTTTCTACTTTCAGATGCAACAGGAATTTTTGGGTTAGGTCAATCCGTTCGCGAGATATGGGAGTTTGAAGCTAAGAAATGGTTGAGAAGACAACAAATTTTTGGCACTTCTGCTGCCCCAAACTCTTAACCAGAATGGCCTAGGGAAAAAATACACATACCGTTATAATCGGGCGAGTTTCTACTTTCAGATGCAATAGGAATTTTTGGGTTAGGTCAATCCGTTCGCGAGATATGGGAGTTTGAAGCCAAAAAATGGTAGAGAAGGCAAAAAATTTTTCGCAATTCTGCTGCTCCAAACGCTTAACCAGAATGGCCTAGGGAAAAAATACACATACCGTTGTAATCGGGCGAGTTTCTACCTTCAGATGCAATAGGAATTTTTGGGTTAGGTCAATCCGTTCGCGAGATATGGGAGTTTGAAGCCAAGAAATGGTAGAGAAGGCAAAAAATTTTTCACAATTCTGCTGCTCCAAACGCTTAACCAGAATGGCCTAGGGAAAAAATAGAATAACCGTTGTAATCGGGCGAGTTTCTACTTTCAGATGCAACAGGAATTTTTGGGTTAGGTCAATCCGTTCGCGAGATATGGGAGTTTGAAGCTAAGAAATGGTTGAGAAGACAACAAATTTTTCGCACTTCTGCTGCTCCAAACGCTTAACCAGAATGGCCTAAGGAAAAAATACACATACCGTTATAATCGGGCGAGTTTCTACTTTCAGATGCAATAGGAATTTTTGGGTTAGGTCAATCCGTACGCGAGATATGGGCGTTTGAAGCCAAAAAATCGTAGAGAAGGCAAAAAATTTTTCGCAATTCTGCTGCTCCAAACGCTTAACCAGAATGGCCTAGGGAAAAAATACACATACCGTTCTAATCGGGCGAGTTTCTACCTTCAGATGCAATAGGAATTTTTGGGTTAGGTCAATCCGTTCGCGAGATATGGAAGTTTGAAGCCAAGAAATGGTAGAGAAGGCAAAAAATTTTTCACAATTCTGCTGCTCCAAACGCTTAACCAGAATGGCCTAGGGAAAAAATAGAATAACCGTTGTAATCGGGCGAGTTTCTACTTTCAGATGCAACAGGAATTTTTGGGTTAGGTCAATCCGTTCGCGAGATATGGGAGTTTGAAGCTAAGAAATGGTTGAGAAGACAACAAATTTTTCGCACTTCTGCTGCTCCAAACGCTTAACCAGAATGGCATAGGGAAAAAATACACATACCGTTGTAATCGGGCGAGTATCTACTTTCAGATGCAACAGGAATTTTTGGGTTAGGTCAATCCGTTCGCGAGATATGGGAGATTGAAGCTAAGAAATGGTTGAGAAGACAACAAATTTTTCGCACTTCTGCTGCTCCAAACGCTTAACCAGAATGGCCTAGGGAAAAAATAGAAAAACCGTTGTAATCGGGCGAGTTTCTACTTTCAGATGCAACAGGAATTTTTGGGTTAGGTCAATCCGTTCGCGAGATATGGGACTTTGAAGCCAAAAAATGGTAGAGAGGGCAAAAAATTTTTCGCAATTCTGCTGCTCCAAACGCTTAACCAGAATGGCCTAGGGAAAAAATACACATACCGTTGTAATCGGGCGAGTTTCTACCTTCAGATGCAATAGGAATTTTTGGGTTAGGTCAATCCGTTCGCGAGATATGGGAGTTTGAAGCCAAGAAATGGTAGAGAAGGCAAAAAATTTTTCACAATTCTGCTGCTCCAAACGCTTAACCAGAATGGCCTAGGGAAAAAATAGAAAAACCGTTGTAATCGGGCGAGTTTCTACCTTCAGATGCAATAGGAATTTTTGGGTTACGTCAATCCGTTCGCGAGATATGGGAGTTTGAAGCCAAGAAATGGTAGAGAAGGCAAAAAATTTTTCACAATTCTGCTACTCCAAACGCTTAACCAGAATGGCCTAGGGAAAAAATAGAAAAACCGTTGTAATCGGGCCAGTTTCTACTTTCAGATGCAACAGGAATGTTTGGGTTAGGTCAATCCGTTCGCGAGATATGGGAGTTTGAAGCTAAGAAATGGTTGAGAAGACAACAAATTTTTCGCACTTCTGCTGCTCCAAACGCTTAACCAGAATGGCATAGGGAAAAAATAGAA
Organism: Ptiloglossa arizonensis; assembly: GCF_051014685.1. Lineage (NCBI taxonomy): Eukaryota > Metazoa > Arthropoda > Insecta > Hymenoptera > Colletidae > Ptiloglossa > Ptiloglossa arizonensis. The sequence goes on along the minus strand of NW_027479145.1, from coordinate 60,245 downwards.
TAACCGTTGTAATCGGGCGAGTTTCTACTTTCAGATGCAACAGGAATTTTTGGGTTAGGTCAATCCGTTCGCGAGATATGGGAGTTTGAAGCCAAAAAATGGTAGAGAAGGCAAAAAATTTTTCGCAATTCTGCTGCTCCAAACGCTTAACCAGAATGGCCTAGGGAAAAAATAGAATAACCGTTGTAATCGGGCGAGTTTCTACTTTCAGATGCAACAGGAATTTTTGGGTTAGGTCAATCCGTTCGCGAGATATGGGAGTTTGAAACTAAGAAATGGTTGAGAAGACAATAAATTTTTCGCACTTCTGCTGCTCCAAACGCTTAACCAGAATGGCCTAAGGAAAAAATACACATACCGTTATAATCGGGCGAGTTTCTACTTTCAGATGCAATAGGAATTTTTGGGTTAGGTCAATCCGTACGCGAGATATGGGCGTTTGAAGCCAAAAAATGGTAGAGAAGGCAAAAAATTTTTCGCAATTCTGCTGCTCCAAACGCTGAACCAGAATGGCCTAGGGAAAAAATACACATACCGTTCTAATCGGGCGAGTTTCTACCTTCAGATGCAATAGGAATTTTTGGGTTAGGTCAATCCGTTCGCGAGATATGGGAGTTTGAAGCCAAGAAATGGTAGAGAAGGCAAAAAATTTTTCACAATTCTGCTACTCCAAACGCTTAACCAGAATGGCCTAGGGAAAAAATAGAAAAACCGTTGTAATCGGGCCAGTTTCTACTTTCAGATGCAACAGGAATGTTTGGGTTAGGTCAATCCGTTCGCGAGATATGGGAGTTTGAAGCTAAGAAATGGTTGAGAAGACAACAAATTTTTCGCACTTCTGCTGCTCCAAACGCTTAACCAGAATGGCATAGGGAAAAAATAGAATAACCGTTGTAATCGGGCGAGTTTCTACTTTCAGATGCAACAAGAATTTTTGGGTTAGGTCAATCCGTTCGCGAGATATGGGAGTTTGAAGCCAAAAAATGGTAGAGAAGGCAAAAAATTTTTCGCAATTCTGCTGCTCCAAACGCTTAACCAGAATGGCCTAGGGAAAAAATAGAATAACCGTTGTAATCGGGCGAGTTTCTACTTTCAGATGCAACAGGAATTTTTGGGTTAGGTCAATCCGTTCGCGAGATATGGGACTTTGAAGCCAAAAAATGGTAGAGATGGCAAAAAATTTTTCGCAATTCTGCTGCTCCAAACGCTTAACCAGAATGGCCTAGGGAAAAAATACACATACCGTTGTAATCGGGCGAGTTTCTACCTTCAGATGCAATAGGAATTTTTGGGTTAGGTCAATCCGTTCGCGAGATATGGGAGTTTGAAGCCAAGAAATGGTAGAGAAGGCAAAAAATTTTTCACAATTCTGCTGCTCCAAACGCTTAACCTGAATGGCCTAGGGAAAAAATAGAATAACCGTTGTAATCGGGCGAGTTTCTACTTTCAGATGCAACAGGAATTTTTGGGTTAGGTCAATCCGTTCGCGAGATATGGGTGTTTGAAACTAAGAAATGGTTGAGAAGACAACAAATTTTTCGCACTTCTGCGGCTCCAAACGCTTAACCAGAATGGCCTCAGGAAAAAATACACATACCGTTATAATCGGGCGAGTTTCTACTTTCAGATGCAATAGGAATTTTTGGGTTAGGTCAATCCGTACGCGAGATATGGGCGTTTGAAGCCAAAAAATGGTAGAGAAGGCAAAAAATTTTTCGCAATTCTGCTGCTCCAAACGCTGAACCAGAATGGCCTAGGGAAAAAATACACATACCGTTCTAATCGGGCGAGTTTCTACCTTCAGATGCAATAGGAATTTTTGGGTTAGGTCAATCCGTTCGCGAGATATGGGAGTTTGAAGCCAAGAAATGGTAGAGAAGGCAAAAAATTTTTCACAATTCTGCTACTCCAAACGCTTAACCAGAATGGCCTAGGGAAAAAATAGAAAAACCGTTGTAATCGGGCCAGTTTCTACTTTCAGATGCAACAGGAATGTTTGGGTTAGGTCAATCCGTTCGCGAGATATGGGAGTTTGAAGCTAAGGAATGGTTGAGAAGACAACAAATTTTTCGCACTTCTGCTGCTCCAAACGCTTAACCAGAATGGCATAGGGAAAAAATACACATACCGTTCTAATCGGGCGAGTTTCTACTTTCAGATGCAACAGGAATTTTTGGGTTAGGTCAATCCGTTCGCGAGATATGGGAGTTTGAAGCTAAGAAATGGTTGAGAAGACAACAAATTTTTCGCACTTCTGCTGCTCCAAACGCTTAACCAGAATGGCCTAGGGAAAAAATAGAAAAACCGTTGTAATCGGGCGAGTTTCTACTTTCAGATGCAACAGGAATTTTTGGGTTAGGTCAATCCGTTCGCGAGATATGGGACTTTGAAGCCAAAAAATGGTAGAGAGGGCAAAAAATTTTTCGCAATTCTGCTGCTCCAAACGCTTAACCAGAATGGCCTAGGGAAAAAATACACATACCGTTGTAATCGGGCGAGTTTCTACCTTCAGATGCAATAGGAATTTTTGGGTTAGGTCAATCCGTTCGCGAGATATGGGAGTTTGAAGCCAAGAAATGGTAGAGAAGGCAAAAAATTTTTCACAATTCTGCTGCTCCAAACGCTTAACCGGAATGGCCTAGGGAAAAAATAGAATAACCGTTGTAATCGGGCGAGTTTCTACTTTCAGATGCAACAGGAATTTTTGGGTTAGGTCAATCCGTTCGCGAGATATGGGAGTTTGAAGCTAAGAAATGGTTGAGAAGACAACAAACTTTTCGCACTTCTGCCGCTCCAAACGCTTAACCAGAATTGCCTAGGGAAAAAATACACATACCGTTATAATCGGGCGTGTTTCTACTTTCAGACGCAATAGGAATTTTTGGGTTAGGTCAATCCGTACGCGAGATATGGGAGTTTGAAGCCAAAAAATGGTAGAGAAGGCAAAAAATTTTTCGCAATTCTGCTGCTGCAAACGCTTAACCAGAATGGCCTAGGGAAAAAATACACATACCGTTCTAATCGGGCGAGTTTCTACCTTCAGATGCAATAGGAATTTTTGGGTTAGGTCAATCCGTTCGCGAGATATGGGAGTTTGAAGCCAAGAAATGGTAGATAAGGCAAAAAAATTTTCACAATTCTGCTACTCCAAACGCTTAACCAGAATGGCCTAGGGAAAAAATAGAAAAACCGTTGTAATCGGGCGAGTTTCTACTTTCAGATGCAACAGGAATGTTTGGGTTAGGTCAATCCGTTCGCGAGATATGGGAGTTTGAAGCTAAGAAATGGTTGAGAAGACAACAAATTTTTCGCACTTCTGCTGCTCCAAACGCTTAACCAGAATGGCATAGGGAAAAAATACACATACCGTTGTAATCGGGCGAGTATCTACCTTCAGATGCAATAGGAATTTTTGGGTTAGGTCAATCCGTTCGCGAGATATGGGAGTTTGAAGCTAAGAAATGGTTGAGAAGACAACAAATTTTTCGCACTTCTGCTGCTCCAAACGCTTAACCAGAATGGCCTAGGGAAAAAATACACATACCGTTATAATCGGGCGAGTTTCTACTTTCAGATGCAATAGGAATTTTTGGGTTAGGTCAATCCGTACGCGAGATATGGGAGTTTGAAGCCAAAAAATGGTAGAGAAGGCAAAAAATTTTTCGCAATTCTGCTGCTCCAAACGCTTAACCAGAATGGCCTAGGGAAAAAATACACATACCGTTCTAATCGGGCGAGTTTCTACCTTCAGATGCAATAGGAATTTTTGGGTTAGGTCAATCCGTTCGCGAGATATGGGAGTTTGAAGCCAAGAAATGGTAGAGAAGGCAAAAAATTTTTCACAATTCTGCTACTCCAAATGCTTAACCAGAATGGCCTAGGGAAAAAATAGAAAAACCGTTGTAATCGGGCGAGTTTCTACTTTCAGATGCAACAGGAATATTTGGGTTAGGTCAATCCGTTCGCGAGATATGGGAGTTTGAAGCTAAGAAATGGTTGAGAAGACAACAAATTTTTCGCACTTCTGCTGCTCCAAACGCTTAACCAGAATGGCATAGGGAAAAAATACACATACCGTTGTAATCGGGCGAGTATCTACTTTCAGATGCAACAGGAATTTTTGGGTTAGGTCAATCCGTTCGCGAGATATGGGAGATTGAAGCTAAGAAATGGTTGAGAAGACAACAAATTTTTCGCACTTCTGCTGCTCCAAACGCTTAACCAGAATGGCCTAGGGAAAAAATACACATACCGTTATAATCGGGCGAGTTTCTACTTTCAGATGCAATAGGAATTTTTGGGTTAGGTCAATCCGTTCGCGAGATATGGGACTTTGAAGCCAAAAAATGGTAGCGAGGGCAAAAAATTTTTCGCAATTCTGCTGCTCCAAACGCTTAACCAGAATGGCCTAGGGAAAAAATACACATACCGTTGTAATCGGGCGAGTTCCTACCTTCAGGTGCAATAGGAATTTTTGGGTTAGGTCAATCCGTTCGCGAGATATGGGAGTTTGAATCCAAGAAATGGTAGAGAAGGCAAAAAATTTTTCACAGTTCTGCTGCTCCAAACGCTTAACCAGAATGGCCTAGGGAAAAAATAGAAAAACCGATGTAATCGGGCGAGTTTCTACTTTCAGATGCAACAGGAATTTTTGGGTTAGGTCAATCCGTTCGCGAGATATGGGAGTTTGAAGCTAAGAAATGGTTGAGAAGACAACAAATTTTTCGCACTTCTGCTGCTCCAAACGCTTAACCAGAATGGCCTAGGGAAAAAATACACATACCGTTCTAATCGGGCGAGTTTCTACCTTCAGATGCAATAGGAATTTTTGGGTTAGGTCAATCCGTTCACGAGATATGGGAGTTTGAAGCTAAGAAATGGTTGAGGAGACAACAAATTTTTCGCACTTCTGCTGCTCCAAACGCTTAACCAGAATGGCCTAGGGGAAAAATACACATACCGTTATAATCGGGCGAGTTTCTACTTTCAGATGCAATAGGAATTTTTGGGTTAAGTCAATCCGTTCGCGAGATATGGGACTTTGAAGCCAAAAAATGGTAGAGAAGGCAAAAAATTTTTCGCAATTCTGCTGCTCCAAACGCTTAACCAGAATGGCCTAGGGAAAAAATACACATACCGTTGTAATCGGGCGAGTTTCTACCTTCAGATGCAATAGGAATTTTTGTGTTAGGTCAATCCGTTCGCGAGATATGGGAGTTTGAAGCCAAGAAATGGTAGAGAAGGCAAAAAATTTTTCACAATTCTGCTGCTCCAAACGCTTAACCAGAATGGCCTAGGGAAAAAATAGAATAACCGTTGTAATCGGGCGAGTTTCTACTTTCAGATGCAACAGCAATTTTTGGGTTAGGTCAATCCGTTCGCGAGATATGGGAGTTTGAAGCTAAGAAATGGTTGGGAAGACAACAAATTTTTCGCACTTCTGCTGCTCCAAACGCTTAACCAGAATGGCCTAGGGAAAAAATACACATACCGTTATATTCGGGCGAGTTTCTACTTTCAGATGCAATAGGAATTTTTGGGTTAGGTCAATCCGTACGCGAGATATGGGAGTTTGAAGCCAAAAAATGGTAGAGAAGGCAAAAAATTTTTCGCAATTCTGCTGCTCCAAACGCTTAACCAGAATGGCCTAGGGAAAAAATACACATACCGTTCTAATCGGGCGAGTTTCTACCTTCAGATGCAGTAGGAATTTTTGGGTTAGGTCAATCCGTTCGCGAGATATGGGAGTTTGAAGCCAAGAAATGGTAGAGAAGGCAAAAAATTTTTCACAATTCTGTTACTCCAAACGCTTAACCAGAATGGCCTAGGGAAAAAATAGAAAAACCGTTGTAATCGGGCGAGTTTCTACTCTCAGATGCAACAGGAATTTTTGGGTTAGGTGAATCCGTTCGCGAGATATGGGAGTTTGAAGCTAAGAAATGGTTGAGAAGACAACAAATTTTTCGCACTTCTGCTGCTCCAAACGCTTAACCAGAATGGCATAGGGAAAAAATACACATACCGTTGTAATCGGGCGAGTATCTACTTTCAGATGCAACAGGAATTTTTGGGTTAGGTCAATCCGTTCGCGAGATATGGGAGATTGAAGCTAAGAAATGGTTGAGAAGACAACAAATTTTTCGCACTTCTGCTGCTCCAAACGCTTAACCAGAATGGCCTAGGGAAAAAATACACATACCGTTCTAATCGGGCGAGTTTCTACCTTCAGATGCAATAGGAATTTTTGGGTTAGGTCAATCCGTTCGCGAGATATGGGAGTTTGAAGCCAAGAAATGGTAGAGAAGGCAAAAAATTTTTCACAATTCTGCTACTCCAAACGCTTAACCAGAATGGCCTAGGGAAAAAATAGAAAAACCGTTGTAATCGGGCGAGTTTCTACTTTCAGATGCAACAGGAATTTTTGGGTTAGGTCAATCCGTTCGCGAGATATGGGAGTTTGAAGCTAAGAAATGGTTGAGAAGACAACAAATTTTTCGCACTTCTGCTGCTCCAAACACTTAACCAGAATGGCATAGGGAAAAAATACACATACCGTTGTAATCGGGCGAGTATCTACTTTCAGATGCAACAGGAATTTTTGGGTTAGGTCAATCCGTTCGCGAGATATGGGAGTTTGAAGCTAAGAAATGGTTGAGAAGACAACAAATTTTTCGCACTTCTGCTGCTCCAAACGCTTAACCAGAATGGCCTAGGGAAAAAATACACATACCGTTATAATCGGGCGAGTTTCTACTTTCAGATGCAATAGGAATTTTTGGGTTAAGTCAATCCGTTCGCGAGATATGGGACTTTGAAGCCAAAAAATGGTAGAGAAGGCAAAAAATTTTTCGCAATTCTGCTGCTCCAAACGCTTAACCAGAATGGCCTAGGGAAAAAATACACATACCGTTGTAATCGGGCGAGTTTCTACCTTCAGATGCAATAGGAATTTTTGTGTTAGGTCAATCCGTTCGCGAGATATGGGAGTTTGAAGCCAAGAAATGGTAGAGAAGGCAAAAAATTTTTCACAATTCTGCTGCTCCAAACGCTTAACCAGAATGGCCTAGGGAGAAAATAGAATAACCGTTGTAATCGGGCGAGTTTCTACTTTCAGATGCAAGAGCAATTTTTGGGTTAGGTCAATCCGTTCGCGAGATATGGGAGTTTGAAGCTAAGAAATGGTTGGGAAGACAACAAATTTTTCGCACTTCTGCTGCTCCAAACGCTTAACCAGAATGGCCTAGGGAAAAAATACACATACCGTTATAATCGGGCGAGTTTCTACTTTCAGATGCAATAGGAATTTTTGGGTTATGTCAATCCGTACGCGAGATATGGGAGTTTGAAGCCAAAAAATGGTAGAGAAGGCAAAAAATTTTTCGCAATTCTGCTGCTCCAAACGCTTAACCAGAATGGCCTAGGGAAAAAATACACATACCGTTCTAATCGGGCGAGTTTCTACCTTCAGATGCAATAGGAATTTTTGGGTTAGGTCAATCCGTTCGCGAGATATGGGAGTTTGAAGCCAAGAAATGGTAGAGAAGGCAAAAAATTTTTCACAATTCTGTTACACCAAACGCTTAACCAGAATGGCCTAGGGAAAAAATAGAAAAACCGTTGTAATCGGGCGAGTTTCTACTCTCAGATGCAACAGGAATTTTTGGGTTAGGTCAATCCGTTCGCGAGATATGGGAGTTTGAAGCTAAGAAATGGTTGAGAAGACAACAAATTTTTCGCACTTCTGCTGCTCCAAACGCTTAACCAGAATGGCATAGGGAAAAAATACACATACCGTTGTAATCGGGCGAGTATCTACTTTCAGATGCAACAGGAATTTTTGGGTTAGGTCAATCCGTTCGCGAGATATGGGAGATTGAAGCTAAGAAATGGTTGAGAAGACAACAAATTTTTCGCACTTCTGCTGCTCCAAACGCTTAACCAGAATGGCCTAGGGAAAAAATACACATACCGTTATAATCGGGCGAGTTTCTACTTTCAGATGCAATAGGAATTTTTGGGTTAGGTCAATCCGTTCGCGAGATATGGGACTTTGAAGCCAAAAAATGGTAGAGAGGGCAAAAAATTTTTCGCAATTCTGCTGCTCCAAACGCTTAACCAGAATGGCCTAGGGAAAAAATAGAAAAACCGATGTAATCGGGCGAGTTTCTACTTTCAGATGCAACAGGAATTTTTGGGTTAGGTCAATCCGTTCGCGAGATATGGGAGTTTGAAGCTAAGAAATGGTTGAGAAGACAACAAATTTTTCGCACTTCTGCTGCTCCAAACGCTTAACCAGAATGGCCTAGGGAAAAAATACACATACCGTTCTAATCGGGCGAGTTTCTACCTTCAGATGCAATAGGAATTTTTGGGTTAGGTCAATCCGTTCGCGAGATATGGGAGTTTGAAGCCAAGAAATGGTAGAGAAGGCAAAAAATTTTTCACAATTCTGCTACTCCAAACGCTTAACCAGAATGGCCTAGGGAAAAAATAGAAAAACCGTTGTAATCGGGCGAGTTTCTACTTTCAGATGCAACAGGAATTTTTGGGTTAGGTCAATCCGTTCGCGAGATATGGGAGTTTGAAGCTAAGAAATGGTTGAGAAGACAACAAATTTTTCGCACTTCTGCTGCTCCAAACACTTAACCAGAATGGCATAGGGAAAAAATACACATACCGTTGTAATCGGGCGAGTATCTACTTTCAGATGCAACAGGAATTTTTGGGTTAGGTCAATCCGTTCGCGAGATATGGGAGTTTGAAGCTAAGAAATGGTTGAGAAGACAACAAATTTTTCGCACTTCTGCTGCTCCAAACGCTTAACCAGAATGGCCTAGGGAAAAAATACACATACCGTTATAATCGGGCGAGTTTCTACTTTCAGATGTAATAGGAATTTTTGGGTTAAGTCAATCCGTTCGCGAGATATGGGACTTTGAAGCCAAAAAATGGTAGAGAAGGCAAAAAATTTTTCGCAATTCTGCTGCTCCAAACGCTTAACCAGAATGGCCTAGGGAAAAAATACACATACCGTTGTAATCGGGCGAGTTTCTACCTTCAGATGCAATAGGAATTTTTGTGTTAGGTCAATCCGTTCGCGAGATATGGGAGTTTGAAGCCAAGAAATGGTAGAGAAGGCAAAAAATTTTTCACAATTCTGCTGCTCCAAACGCTTAACCAGAATGGCCTAGGGAAAAAATAGAATAACCGTTGTAATCGGGCGAGTTTCTACTTTCAGATGCAACAGCAATTTTTGGGTTAGGTCAATCCGTTCGCGAGATATGGGAGTTTGAAGCTAAGAAATGGTTGGGAAGACAACAAATTTTTCGCACTTCTGCTGCTCCAAACGCTTAACCAGAATGGCCTAGGGAAAAAATACACATACCGTTATAATCGGGCGAGTTTCTACTTTCAGATGCAATAGGAATTTTTGGGTTAGGTCAATCCGTACGCGAGATATGGGAGTTTGAAGCCAAAAAATGGTAGAGAAGGCAAAAAATTTTTCGCAATTCTGCTGCTCCAAACGCTTAACCAGAATGGCCTAGGGAAAAAATACACATACCGTTCTAATCGGGCGAGTTTCTACCTTCAGATGCAATAGGAATTTTTGGGTTAGGTCAATCCGTTCGCGAGATATGGGAGTTTGAAGCCAAGAAATGGTAGAGAAGGCAAAAAATTTTTCACAATTCTGTTACTCCAAACGCTTAACCAGAATGGCCTAGGGAAAAAATAGAAAAACCGTTGTAATCGGGCGAGTTTCTACTTTCAGATGCAACAGGAATGTTTGGGTTATGTCAATCCGTTCGCGAGATATGGGAGTTTGAAGCTAAGGAATGGTTGAGAAGACAACAAATTTTTCGCACTTCTGCTGCTCCAAACGCTTAACCAGAATGGCATAGGGAAAAAATACACATACCGTTGTAATCGGGCGAGTTTCTACTTTCAGATGCAACAGGAATTTTTGGGTTAGGTCAATCCGTTCGCGAGATATGGGAGATTGAAGCTAAGAAATGGTTGAGAAGACAACAAATTTTTCGCACTTCTGCTGCTCCAAACGCTTAACCAGAATGGCCTAGGGAAAAAATACACATACCGTTATAATCGGGCGAGTTTCTACTTTCAGATGCAATAGGAATTTTTGGGTTAGGTCAATCCGTTCGCGAGATATGGGACTTTGAAGCCAAGAAATGGTTGAGAAGGCAAAAAATTTTTCACAATTCTGCTGCTCCAAACGCTTAACCAGAATGGCCTAGGGAAAAAATAGAAAAACCGTTGTAATCGGGCGAGTTTCTACTCTCAGATGCAACAGGAATTTTTGGATTAGGTCAATCCGTTCGCGAGATATGGGAGTTTGAAGCTAAGAAATGGTTGAGAAGACAACAAATTTTTCGCACTTCTGCTGCTCCAAACGCTTAACCAGAATGGCCTAGGGAAAAAATACACATACCGTTATAATCGGGCGAGTTTCTACTTTCAGATGCAATAGGAATTTTTGGGTTAGGTCAATCCGTTCGCGAGATATGGGAGTTTGAAGCCAAAAAATGGTAGAGAAGGCAAAAAATTTTTCGCAATTCTGCTGCTCCAAAAGCTTAACCAGAATGGCCTAGGGAAAAAATACACATACCGTTCTAATCGGGCGAGTTTCTACTTTCAGATGCAATAGGAATTTTTGGGTTAGGTCAATCCGTTTGCGAGATATGGGAGTTTGAAGCCAAGAAATGGTAGAGAAGGCAAAAAATTTTTCACAATTCTGCTACTCCAAACGCTTAACCAGAATGGCCTAGGGAAAAAATAGAAAAACCGTTGTAATCGGGCGAGTTTCTACTTTCAGATGCAACAGGAATTTTTGGGTTAGGTCAATCCGTTCGCGAGATATGGGACTTTGAAGCCAAAAAATGGTAGAGAAGGCAAACAATTTTTCGCAATTCTGCTGCTCCAAACGCTTAACCAGAATGGCCTACGGAAAAAATACACATACCGTTGTAATCGGGCGAGTTTCTACCTTCAGATGCAATAGGGATTTTTGGGTTAGGTCAATCCGTTCGCGAGATATGGGAGTTTGAAGCCAAGAAATGGTAGAGAAGGCAAAAAATTTTTCGCACTTCTGCTGCTCCAAACGCTTAACCAGAATGGCCTAGGGAAAAAATACACATACCGTTATAATCGGGCGAGTTTCTACTTTCAGATGCAATAGGAATTTTTGGGTTAGGTCAATCCGTTCGCGAGATATGGGACTTTGAAGCCAAGAAATGGTTGAGAAGGCAAAAAATTTTTCACAATTCTGCTGCTCCAAACGCTTAACCAGAATGGCCTAGGGAAAAAATAGAAAAACCGTTGTAATCGGGCGAGTTTCTACTCTCAGATGCAACAGGAATTTTTGGGTTAGGTCAATCCGTTCGCGAGATATGGGAGTTTGAAGCTAAGAAATGGTTGAGAAGACAACAAATTTTTCGCACTTCTGCTGCTCCAAACGCTTAACCAGAATGGCCTAGGGAAAAAATACACATACCGTTATAATCGGGCGAGTTTCTACTTTCAGATGCAATAGGAATTTTTGGGTTAGGTCAATCCGTTCGCGAGATATGGGAGTTTGAAGCCAAAAAATGGTAGAGAAGGCAAAAAATTTTTCGCAATTCTGCTGCTCCAAAAGCTTAACCAGAATGGCCTAGGGAAAAAATACACATACCGTTCTAATCGGGCGAGTTTCTACTTTCAGATGCAATAGGAATTTTTGGGTTAGGTCAATCCGTTTGCGAGATATGGGAGTTTGAAGCCAAGAAATGGTAGAGAAGGCAAAAAATTTTTCACAATTCTGCTACTCCAAACGCTTAACCAGAATGGCCTAGGGAAAAAATAGAAAAACCGTTGTAATCGGGCGAGTTTCTACTTTCAGATGCAACAGGAATTTTTGGGTTAGGTCAATCCGTTCGCGAGATATGGGACTTTGAAGCCAAAAAATGGTAGAGAAGGCAAAAAATTTTTCGCAATTCTGCTGCTCCAAACGCTTAACCAGAATGGCCTACGGAAAAAATACACATACCGTTGTAATCGGGCGAGTTTCTACCTTCAGATGCAATAGGGATTTTTGGGTTAGGTCAATCCGTTCGCGAGATATGGGAGTTTGAAGCCAAGAAATGGTAGAGAAGGCAAAAAATTTTTCACAATTCTGCTGCTCCAAACGCTTAACCAGAATGGCCTAGGGAAAAAATAGAATAACCGTTGTAATCGGGCGAGTTTCTACTTTCAGATGCAACAGCAATTTTTGGGTTAGGTCAATCCGTTCGCGAGATATGGGAGTTTGAAGCTAAGAAATGGTTGGGAAGACAACAAATTTTTCGCACTTCTGCTGCTCCAAACGCTTAACCAGAATGGCCTAGGGAAAAAATACACATACCGTTATAATCGGGCGAGTTTCTACTTTCAGATGCAATAGGAATTTTTGGGTTAGGTCAATCCGTACGCGAGATATGGGAGTTTGAAGCCAAAAAATGGTAGAGAAGGCAAAAAATTTTTCGCAATTCTGCTGCTCCAAACGCTTAACCAGAATGGCCTAGGGAAAAAATACACATACCGTTCTAATCGGGCGAGTTTCTACCTTCAGATGCAATAGGAATTTTTGGGTTAGGTCAATCCGTTCGCGAGATATGGGAGTTTGAAGCCAAGAAATGGTAGAGAAGGCAAAAAATTTTTCACAATTCTGTTACTCCAAACGCTTAACCAGAATGGCCTAGGGAAAAAATAGAAAAACCGTTGTAATCGGGCGAGTTTCTACTTTCAGATGCAACAGGAATGTTTGGGTTATGTCAATCCGTTCGCGAGATATGGGAGTTTGAAGCTAAGGAATGGTTGAGAAGACAACAAATTTTTCGCACTTCTGCTGCTCCAAACGCTTAACCAGAATGGCATAGGGAAAAAATACACATACCGTTGTAATCGGGCGAGTTTCTACTTTCAGATGCAACAGGAATTTTTGGGTTAGGTCAATCCGTTCGCGAGATATGGGAGATTGAAGCTAAGAAATGGTTGAGAAGACAACAAATTTTTCGCACTTCTGCTGCTCCAAACGCTTAACCAGAATGGCCTAGGGAAAAAATACACATACCGTTATAATCGGGCGAGTTTCTACTTTCAGATGCAATAGGAATTTTTGGGTTAGGTCAATCCGTTCGCGAGATATGGGACTTTGAAGCCAAGAAATGGTTGAGAAGGCAAAAAATTTTTCACAATTCTGCTGCTCCAAACGCTTAACCAGAATGGCCTAGGGAAAAAATAGAAAAACCGTTGTAATCGGGCGAGTTTCTACTCTCAGATGCAACAGGAATTTTTGGATTAGGTCAATCCGTTCGCGAGATATGGGAGTTTGAAGCTAAGAAATGGTTGAGAAGACAACAAATTTTTCGCACTTCTGCTGCTCCAAACGCTTAACCAGAATGGCCTAGGGAAAAAATACACATACCGTTATAATCGGGCGAGTTTCTACTTTCAGATGCAATAGGAATTTTTGGGTTAGGTCAATCCGTTCGCGAGATATGGGAGTTTGAAGCCAAAAAATGGTAGAGAAGGCAAAAAATTTTTCGCAATTCTGCTGCTCCAAAAGCTTAACCAGAATGGCCTAGGGAAAAAATACACATACCGTTCTAATCGGGCGAGTTTCTACTTTCAGATGCAATAGGAATTTTTGGGTTAGGTCAATCCGTTTGCGAGATATGGGAGTTTGAAGCCAAGAAATGGTAGAGAAGGCAAAAAATTTTTCACAATTCTGCTACTCCAAACGCTTAACCAGAATGGCCTAGGGAAAAAATAGAAAAACCGTTGTAATCGGGCGAGTTTCTACTTTCAGATGCAACAGGAATTTTTGGGTTAGGTCAATCCGTTCGCGAGATATGGGACTTTGAAGCCAAAAAATGGTAGAGAAGGCAAACAATTTTTCGCAATTCTGCTGCTCCAAACGCTTAACCAGAATGGCCTACGGAAAAAATACACATACCGTTGTAATCGGGCGAGTTTCTACCTTCAGATGCAATAGGGATTTTTGGGTTAGGTCAATCCGTTCGCGAGATATGGGAGTTTGAAGCCAAGAAATGGTAGAGAAGGCAAAAAATTTTTCGCACTTCTGCTGCTCCAAACGCTTAACCAGAATGGCCTAGGGAAAAAATACACATACCGTTATAATCGGGCGAGTTTCTACTTTCAGATGCAATAGGAATTTTTGGGTTAGGTCAATCCGTTCGCGAGATATGGGACTTTGAAGCCAAGAAATGGTTGAGAAGGCAAAAAATTTTTCACAATTCTGCTGCTCCAAACGCTTAACCAGAATGGCCTAGGGAAAAAATAGAAAAACCGTTGTAATCGGGCGAGTTTCTACTCTCAGATGCAACAGGAATTTTTGGGTTAGGTCAATCCGTTCGCGAGATATGGGAGTTTGAAGCTAAGAAATGGTTGAGAAGACAACAAATTTTTCGCACTTCTGCTGCTCCAAACGCTTAACCAGAATGGCCTAGGGAAAAAATACACATACCGTTATAATCGGGCGAGTTTCTACTTTCAGATGCAATAGGAATTTTTGGGTTAGGTCAATCCGTTCGCGAGATATGGGAGTTTGAAGCCAAAAAATGGTAGAGAAGGCAAAAAATTTTTCGCAATTCTGCTGCTCCAAAAGCTTAACCAGAATGGCCTAGGGAAAAAATACACATACCGTTCTAATCGGGCGAGTTTCTACTTTCAGATGCAATAGGAATTTTTGGGTTAGGTCAATCCGTTTGCGAGATATGGGAGTTTGAAGCCAAGAAATGGTAGAGAAGGCAAAAAATTTTTCACAATTCTGCTACTCCAAACGCTTAACCAGAATGGCCTAGGGAAAAAATAGAAAAACCGTTGTAATCGGGCGAGTTTCTACTTTCAGATGCAACAGGAATTTTTGGGTTAGGTCAATCCGTTCGCGAGATATGGGACTTTGAAGCCAAAAAATGGTAGAGAAGGCAAAAAATTTTTCGCAATTCTGCTGCTCCAAACGCTTAACCAGAATGGCCTACGGAAAAAATACACATACCGTTGTAATCGGGCGAGTTTCTACCTTCAGATGCAATAGGGATTTTTGGGTTAGGTCAATCCGTTCGCGAGATATGGGAGTTTGAAGCCAAGAAATGGTAGAGAAGGCAAAAAATTTTTCACAATTCTGCTGCTCCAAACGCTTAACCAGAATGGCCTAGGGAAAAAATAGAATAACCGTTGTAATCGGGCGAGTTTCTACTTTCAGATGCAACAGGAATTTTTGGGTTAGGTCAATCCGTTCGCGAGATATGGGAGTTTGAAGCTAAGAAATGGTTGAGAAGACAACAAATTTTTCGCAATTCTGCTGCTCCAAGCGCTTAACCAGAATGGCCTAGGGAAAAATTACACATACCGTTGTAATCGGGCGAGTTTCTACTTTCAGATGCAATAGGAATTTTTGGGTTAGGTCAATCCGTTCGCGAGATATGGGAGTTTGAGGCTAAGAAATGGTTGAGAAGACAACAAATTTTTCGCATTTCTGCTGCTCCAAACGCTTAACCAGAATGGCCTAGGGAAAAAATACACATACCGTTGTAATCGGGCGAGTTTCTACTTTCAGATGCAACAGGAATTTTTGGGTTAGGTCAATCCGTTCGCGAGATATGGGAGTTTGAAGCCAAGAAATGGTAGAGAAGGCAAAAAATTTTTCACAATTCTGCAGCTCCAAAAGCTTAACCAGAATGGCCTAGGGAAAAAATACACATACCGTTGTAATCGGGCGAGTTTCTACTTTCAGATGCAATAGGAATTTTTGGGTTAGGTCAATCCGTTCGCGAGATATGGGAGTTTGAAGCTAAGAAATGGTTGAGAAGACAACAAATTTTTCGCATTTCTGCTGCTCCAAACGCTTAACCAGAATGGCCTAGGGAAAAAATACACATACCGTTGTAATCGGGCGAGTTTCTACTTTCAGATGCAATAGGGATTTTTGGGTTAGGTCAATCCGTTCGCGAGATATGGGAGTTTGAAGCCAAGAAATGGTAGAGAAGGCAAAAAATTTTTCGCACTTCTGCTGCTCCAAACGCTTAACCAGAATGGCCTAGGGAAAAAATACACATACCGTTATAATCGGGCGAGTTTCTACTTTCAGATGCAATAGGAATTTTTGGGTTAGGTCAATCCGTTCGCGAGATATGGGACTTTGAAGCCAAGAAATGGTTGAGAAGGCAAAAAATTTTTCACAATTCTGCTGCTCCAAACGCTTAACCAGAATGGCCTAGGGAAAAAATAGAAAAACCGTTGTAATCGGGCGAGTTTCTACTCTCAGATGCAACAGGAATTTTTGGGTTAGGTCAATCCGTTCGCGAGATATGGGAGTTTGAAGCTAAGAAATGGTTGAGAAGACAACAAATTTTTCGCACTTCTGCTGCTCCAAACGCTTAACCAGAATGGCCTAGGGAAAAAATACACATACCGTTATAATCGGGCGAGTTTCTACTTTCAGATGCAATAGGAATTTTTGGGTTAGGTCAATCCGTTCGCGAGATATGGGAGTTTGAAGCCAAAAAATGGTAGAGAAGGCAAAAAATTTTTCGCAATTCTGCTGCTCCAAAAGCTTAACCAGAATGGCCTAGGGAAAAAATACACATACCGTTCTAATCGGGCGAGTTTCTACTTTCAGATGCAATAGGAATTTTTGGGTTAGGTCAATCCGTTTGCGAGATATGGGAGTTTGAAGCCAAGAAATGGTAGAGAAGGCAAAAAATTTTTCACAATTCTGCTACTCCAAACGCTTAACCAGAATGGCCTAGGGAAAAAATAGAAAAACCGTTGTAATCGGGCGAGTTTCTACTTTCAGATGCAACAGGAATTTTTGGGTTAGGTCAATCCGTTCGCGAGATATGGGACTTTGAAGCCAAAAAATGGTAGAGAAGGCAAAAAATTTTTCGCAATTCTGCTGCTCCAAACGCTTAACCAGAATGGCCTACGGAAAAAATACACATACCGTTGTAATCGGGCGAGTTTCTACCTTCAGATGCAATAGGGATTTTTGGGTTAGGTCAATCCGTTCGCGAGATATGGGAGTTTGAAGCCAAGAAATGGTAGAGAAGGCAAAAAATTTTTCACAATTCTGCTGCTCCAAACGCTTAACCAGAATGGCCTAGGGAAAAAATAGAATAACCGTTGTAATCGGGCGAGTTTCTACTTTCAGATGCAACAGGAATTTTTGGGTTAGGTCAATCCGTTCGCGAGATAAGGGAGTTTGAAGCTAAGAAATGGTTGAGAAGACAACAAATTTTTCGCAATTCTGCTGCTCCAAGCGCTTAACCAGAATGGCCTAGGGAAAAATTACACATACCGTTGTAATCGGGCGAGTTTCTACTTTCAGATGCAATAGGAATTTTTGGGTTAGGTCAATCCGTTCGCGAGATATGGGAGTTTGAGGCTAAGAAATGGTTGAGAAGACAACAAATTTTTCGCATTTCTGCTGCTCCAAACGCTTAACCAGAATGGCCTAGGGAAAAAATACACATACCGTTGTAATCGGGCGAGTTTCTACTTTCAGATGCAACAGGAATTTTTGGGTTAGGTCAATCCGTTCGCGAGATATGGGAGTTTGAAGCCAAGAAATGGTAGAGAAGGCAAAAAATTTTTCACAATTCTGCAGCTCCAAAAGCTTAACCAGAATGGCCTAGGGAAAAAATACACATACCGTTGTAATCGGGCGAGTTTCTACTTTCAGATGCAATAGGAATTTTTGGGTTAGGTCAATCCGTTCGCGAGATATGGGAGTTTGAAGCTAAGAAATGGTTGAGAAGACAACAAATTTTTCGCAATTCTGCTGCTAGAAACGCTTAACCAGAATGGCCTAGGGAAAAAATACACATACCGTTATAATCGGGCGTGTTTCTACTTTCAGATGCAATAGGAATTTTTGGGATAGGTCCATCCGTTCGCGAGATATGAGAGTTTGAAGCCAAAAAATGGTAGAGAAGGCAAAAAATTATTCGCAATTCTGCTGCTCCAAACGCTTAACCAGAATGGCTAAGGGAAAAATTACACATACCGTTGTAATCGGGCGAGTTTCTACTTTCAGATGCAATAGGAATTTTTGGGTTAGGTCAATCCGTTCGCGAGATATGGGAGTTTGAAGCCAAGAAATGGTAGAGAAGGCAAAAAATTTTTCACAATTCTGCTGCTCCAAAAGCTTAACCAGAATGGCCTAGGGAAAAAATACACATACCGTTGTAATCGGGCGAGTTTCTACTTTCAGATGCAATAGGAATTTTTGGGTTAGGTCAATCCGTTCGCGAGATATGGGACTTTGAAGCCAAGAAATGGTTGAGAAGGCAAAAAATTTTTCGCAATTCTGCTGCTCCAAGCGCTTAACCAGAATGGCCTAGGGAAAAATTACACATACCGTTGTAATCGGGCGAGTTTCTACTTTCAGATGCAGTAGGAATTTTTGGGTTAGGTCAATCCGTTCGCGAGATATGGGAGTTTGAAGCTAAGAAATGGTTGAGAAGACAACAAATTTTTCGCACTTCTGCTGCTCCAAACGCTTAACCAGAATGGCCTACGGAAAAAATACACATACCGTTGTAATCGGGCGAGTTTCTACTTTCAGATGCAACAGGAATTTTTGGGTTAGGTCAATCCGTTCGCGAGATATGGGAGTTTGAAGCCAAGAAATGGTAGAGAAGGCAAAAAATTTTTCACAATTCTGCTGCTCCAAACGCTTAACCAGAATGGCCTAGGGAAAAAATAGAATAACCGTTGTAATCGGGCGAGTTTCTACTTTCAGATGCAACAGGAATTTTTGGGTTAGGTCAATCCGTTCGCGAGATATGGGAGTTTGAAGCTAAGAAATGGTTGAGAAGACAACAAATTTTTCGCAATTCTGCTGCTCCAAGCGCTTAACCAGAATGGCCTAGGGAAAAATTACACATACCGTTGTAATCGGGCGAGTTTCTACTTTCAGATGCAATAGGAATTTTTGGGTTAGGTCAATCCGTTCGCGAGATATGGGAGTTTGAGGCTAAGAAATGGTTGAGAAGACAACAAATTTTTCGCATTTCTGCTGCTCCAAACGCTTAACCAGAATGGCCTAGGGAAAAAATACACATACCGTTGTAATCGGGCGAGTTTCTACTTTCAGATGCAACAGGAATTTTTGGGTTAGGTCAATCCGTTCGCGAGATATGGGAGTCTGAAGCCAAGAAATGGTAGAGAAGGCAAAAAATTTTTCACAATTCTGCAGCTCCAAAAGCTTAACCAGAATGGCCTAGGGAAAAAATACACATACCGTTGTAATCGGGCGAGTTTCTACTTTCAGATGCAATAGGAATTTTTGGGTTAGGTCAATCCGTTCGCGAGATATGGGAGTTTGAAGCTAAGAAATGGTTGAGAAGACAACAAATTTTTCGCAATTCTGCTGCTAGAAACGCTTAACCAGAATGGCCTAGGGAAAAAATACACATACCGTTATAATCGGGCGTGTTTCTACTTTCAGATGCAATAGGAATTTTTGGGATAGGTCCATCCGTTCGCGAGATATGAGAGTTTGAAGCCAAAAAATGGTAGAGAAGGCAAAAAATTATTCGCAATTCTGCTGCTCCAAACGCTTAACCAGAATGGCTAAGGGAAAAATTACACATACCGTTGTAATCGGGCGAGTTTCTACTTTCAGATGCAATAGGAATTTTTGGGTTAGGTCAATCCGTTCGCGAGATATGGGAGTTTGAAGCCAAGAAATGGTAGATAAGGCAAAAAATTTTTCACAATTCTGCTGCTCCAAAAGCTTAACCAGAATGGCCTAGGGAAAAAATACACATACCGTTGTAATCGGGCGAGTTTCTACTTTCAGATGCAATAGGAATTTTTGGGTTAGGTCAATCCGTTCGCGAGATATGGGACTTTGAAGCCAAGAAATGGTTGAGAAGGCAAAAAATTTTTCGCAATTCTGCTGCTCCAAGCGCTTAACCAGAATGGCCTAGGGAAAAATTACACATACCGTTGTAATCGGGCGAGTTTCTACTTTCAGATGCAGTAGGAATTTTTGGGTTAGGTCAATCCGTTCGCGAGATATGGGAGTTTGAAGCTAAGAAATGGTTGAGAAGACAACAAATTTTTCGCACTTCTGCTGCTCCAAACGCTTAACCAGAATGGCCTACGGAAAAAATACACATACCGTTGTAATCGGGCGAGTTTCTACTTTCAGATGCAACAGGAATTTTTGGGTTAGGTCAATCCGTTCGCGAGATATGGGAGTTTGAAGCCAAGAAATGGTAGAGAAGGCAAAAAATTTTTCACAATTCTGCTGCTCCAAAAGCTTAACCAGAATGGCCTAGGGAAAAAATACACATACCGTTGTAATCGGGCGAGTTTCTACTTTCAGATGCAACAGGAATTTTTGGGTTAGGTCAATCCGTTCGCGAGATATGGGAGTTTGAAGCTAAGAAATGGTTGAGAAGACAACAAATTTTTCGCACTTCTGCTGCTCCAAACGCTTAACCAGAATGGCCTAGGGAAAAAATACACATACCGTTATAATCGGGCGAGTTTCTACTTTCAGATGCAATAGGAATTTTTGGGTTAGGTCAATCCGTTCGCGAGATATGAGAGTTTGAAGCCAAAAAATGGTAGAGAAGGCAAAAAATTATTCGCAATTCTGCTGCTCCAAACGCTTAACCAGAATGGCCTAGGGAAAAAATACACATACCGTTGTAATCGGGCGAGTTTCTACCTTCAGATGCAATAGGAATTTTTGGGTTATATCAATCCGTTCGCGAGATGTGGGAGTTTGAAGCCAAGAAATGGTAGAGAAGGCAAAAAATTTTTCACAATTCTGCTGCTCCAAAAGCTTAACCAGAATGGCCTAGGGAAAAAATACACATACCGTTGTAATCGGGCGAGTTTCTACTTTCAGATGCAATAGGAATTTTTGGGTTAGGTCAATCCGTTCGCGAGATATGGGACTTTGAAGCCAAGAAATGGTTGAGAAGGCAAAAAATTTTTCGCAATTCTGCTGCTCCAAGCGCTTAACCAGAATGGCCTAGGGAAAAATTACACATACCGTTGTAATCGGGCGAGTTTCTACTTTCAGATGCAATAGGAATTTTTGGGTTAGGTCAATCCGTTCGCGAGATATGGGAGTTTGAGGCTAAGAAATGGTTGAGAAGACAACAAATTTTTCGCATTTCTGCTGCTCCAAACGCTTAACCAGAATGGCCTAGGGAAAAAATACACATACCGTTGTAATCGGGCGAGTTTCTACTTTCAGATGCAACAGGAATTTTTGGGTTAGGTCAATCCGTTCGCGAGATATGGGAGTTTGAAGCCAAGAAATGGTAGAGAAGGCAAAAAATTTTTCACAATTCTGCTACTCCAAACGCTTAACCAGAATGGCCTAGGGAAAAAATAGAAAAACCGTTGTAATCGGGCGAGTTTCTACTTTCAGATGCAACAGGAATTTTTGGGTTAGGTCAATCCGTTCGCGAGATATGGGACTTTGAAGCCAAAAAATGGTAGAGAAGGCAAAAAATTTTTCGCAATTCTGCTGCTCCAAACGCTTAACCAGAATGGCCTACGGAAAAAATACACATACCGTTGTAATCGGGCGAGTTTCTACCTTCAGATGCAATAGGGATTTTTGGGTTAGGTCAATCCGTTCGCGAGATATGGGAGTTTGAAGCAAGAAATGGTAGAGAAGGCAAAAATTTTTCACAATTCTGCTGCTCCAAACGCTTAACCAGAATGGCCTAGGGAAAAAATAGAATAACCGTTGTAATCGGGCGAGTTTCTACTTTCAGATGCAACAGCAATTTTTGGGTTAGGTCAATCCGTTCGCGAGATATGGGAGTTTGAAGCTAAGAAATGGTTGGGAAGACAACAAATTTTTCGCACTTCTGCTGCTCCAAACGCTTAACCAGAATGGCCTAGGGAAAAAATACACATACCGTTATAATCGGGCGAGTTTCTACTTTCAGATGCAATAGGAATTTTTGGGTTAGGTCAATCCGTACGCGAGATATGGGAGTTTGAAGCCAAAAAATGGTAGAGAAGGCAAAAAATTTTTCGCAATTCTGCTGCTCCAAACGCTTAACCAGAATGGCCTAGGGAAAAAATACACATACCGTTCTAATCGGGCGAGTTTCTACCTTCAGATGCAATAGGAATTTTTGGGTTAGGTCAATCCGTTCGCGAGATATGGGAGTTTGAAGCCAAGAAATGGTAGAGAAGGCAAAAAATTTTTCACAATTCTGTTACTCCAAACGCTTAACCAGAATGGCCTAGGGAAAAAATACACATACCGTTGTAATCGGGCGAGTTTCTACTTTCAGATGCAATAGGAATTTTTGGGTTAGGTCAATCCGTTCGCGAGATATGGGACTTTGAAGCCAAGAAATGGTTGAGAAGGCAAAAAATTTTTCGCAATTCTGCTGCTCCAAGCGCTTAACCAGAATGGCCAAGGGAAAAATTACACATACCGTTGTAATCGGGCGAGTTTCTACTTTCAGATGCAATAGGAATTTTTGGGTTAGGTCAATCCGTTCGCGAGATATGGGAGTTTGAAGCTAAGAAATAGTTGAGAAAACAAAAAAGTTTTCGCACTTCTGCTGCTCCAAACGCTTAACCAGAATGGCATAGGGAAAAAATACACATACCGTTATAATCGGTCGAGTTTCTACTATCAGATGCAATAGGAATTTTTGTGTTAGGTCAATCCGTTCGCGAGATATGGGAGTTTGAAGCCAAGAAATGGTTGAGAAGGCAAAAAATATTTCGCAATTCTGCTGCTCCAAACGCTTAACCAGAATGGCCTAGGGAAAAAATACACATACCGTTATAATCGGGCGAGTTTCTACTTTCAGATGCAATAGGAGTTTTTGGGTTAGGTCAATCCGTTCGCGAGATATGGGAGTTTGAAGCTAAGAAATGGTTGAGAAGACAACAAATTTTTCGCATTTCTGCTGCTCCAAACGCTTAACCAGAATGGCCTAGGGAAAAAACACACATACCGTTGTAATCGGGCGAGTTTCTACTTTCAGATGCAACAGGAATTTTTGGGTTAGGTCAATCCGTTCGCGAGATATGGGAGTTTGAAGCCAAGAAATGGTAGAGAAGGCAAAAAATTTTTCACAATTCTGCTGCTCCAAAAGCTTAACCAGAATGGCCTAGGGAAAAAAATACACATACCGTTGTAATCGGGCGAGTTTCTACTTTCAGATGCAATAGGAATTTTTGG
The DNA here is from genome assembly GCF_051014685.1 of Ptiloglossa arizonensis. Classification (NCBI taxonomy): domain Eukaryota; kingdom Metazoa; phylum Arthropoda; class Insecta; order Hymenoptera; family Colletidae; genus Ptiloglossa; species Ptiloglossa arizonensis. Next base: position 37,006 of record NW_027479145.1, on the reverse strand, counting down.
GTTAGGTCAATCCGTTCGCGAGATATGGGACTTTGAAGCCAAGAAATGGTTGAGAAGGCAAAAAATTTTTCGCAATTCTGCTGCTCCAAGCGCTTAACCAGAATGGCCTAGGGAAAAATTACACATACCGTTGTAATCGGGCGAGTTTCTACTTTCAGATGCAATAGGAATTTTTGGGTTAGGTCAATCCGTTCGCGAGATATGGGAGTTTGAAGCTAAGAAATAGTTGAGAAAACAACAAAGTTTTCGCACTTCTGCTGCTCCAAACGCTTAACCAGAATGGCATAGGGAAAAAATACACATACCGTTATAATCGGGCGAGTTTCTACTTTCAGATCCAATAGGAATTTTTGGGTTAGGTCAATCCGTTCGCGAGATATGGGAGTTTGAAGCCAAGAAATGGTTGAGAAGGCAAAAAATATTTCGCAATTCTGCTGCTCCAAACGCTTAACCAGAATGGCCTAGGGAAAAAATACACATACCGTTATAATCGGGCGAGTTTCTACTTTCAGATGCAATAGGAATTTTTGGGTTAGGTCAATCCGTTCGCGAGATATGGGAGTTTGAAGCCAAGAAATGGTAGAGAAGGCAACAAATTTTTCACAATTCTGCTGCTCCAAAAGCTTAACCAGAATGGCCTAGGGAAAAAATACACATACCGTTGTAATCGGGCGAGTTTCTACTTTCAGATGCAATAGGAATTTTTGGGTTAGGTCAATCCGTTCGCGAGATATGGGACTTTGAAGCCAAGAAATGGTTGAGAAGGCAAAAAATTTTTCGCAATTCTGCTGCTCCAAGCGCTTAACCAGAATGGCCTAGGGAAAAATTACACATACCGTTGTAATCGGGCGAGTTTCTACTTTCAGATGCAATAGGAATTTTTGGGTTAGGTCAATCCGTACGCGAGATATGGGAGTTTGAAGCTAAGAAATGGTTGAGAAGACAACAAATTTTTCGCACTTCTGCTGCTCCAAACGCTTAACCAGAATGGCCTAGGGAAAAAATACACATACCGTTGTAATCGGGCGAGTTTCTACCTTCAGATGCAATAGGAATTTTTGGGTTAGGTCAATCCGTTCGCGAGATATGGGAGTTTGAAGCCAAGAAATGGTAGAGAAGGCAAAAAATTTTTCACAATTCTGCTGCTCCAAACGCTTAACCAGAATGGCCTAGGGAAAAAATAGAAAAACCGTTGTAATCGGGCGAGTTTCTACATTCAGATGCAACAGGAATTTTTGGGTTAGGTCAATCCGTTCGCGAGATATGGGAGTTTGAAGCTAAGAAATGGTTGAGAAGACAACAAATTTTTCGCACTTCTGCTGCTCCAAACGCTTAACCAGAATGGCCTAGGGAAAAAATACACATACCGTTATAATCGGGCGAGTTTCTACTTTCAGATGCAATAGGAATTTTTGGGTTAGGTCAATCCGTTCGCGAGATATGGGAGTTTGAAGCCAAAAAATGGTAGAGAAGGCAAAAAATTTTTCGCAATTCTGCTGCTCCAAACGCTTAACCAGAATGGCCTAGGGAAAAAATACACATACCGTTGTAATCGGGCGAGTTTCTACCTTCAGATGCAATAGGAATTTTTGGGTTAGGTCAATCCGTTCGCGAGATATGGGAGTTTGAAGCCAAGAAATGGTAGAGAAGGCAAAAAATTTTTCACAATTCTGCTGCTCCAAACGCTTAACCAGAATGGCCTAGGGAAAAAATAGAAAAACCGTTGTAATCGGGCGAGTTTCTACTTTCAGATGCAACAGGAATTTTTGGGTTAGGTCAATCCGTTCGCGAGATATGGGAGTTTGAAGCTAAGAAATGGTTGAGAAGACAACAAATTTTTCGCACTTCTGCTGCTCCAAACGCTTAACCAGAATGGCATAGGGAAAAAATACACATACCGTTATATTCGGGCGAGTTTCTACTTTCAGATGCAATAGGAATTTTTGGGTTAGGTCAATCCGTTCGCGAGATATGGGAGTTTGAAGCCAAGAAATGGTTGAGAAGGCAAAAAATTTTTCGCAATTCTGCTGCTCCAAACGCTTAACCAGAATGGCCTAGGGAAAAAATACACATACCGTTATAATCGGGCGAGTTTCTACTTTCAGATGCAATAGGAATTTTTGGGTTAGGTCAATCCGTTCGCGAGATATGGGAGTTTGAAGCCAAGAAATGGTTGAGAAGGCAAAAAATATTTCGCAATTCTGCTGCTCCAAACGCTTAACCAGAATGGCCTAGGGAAAAAATACACATACCGTTATAATCGGGCGAGTTTCTACTTTCAGATGCAATAGGAATTTTTGGGTTAGGTCAATCCGTTCGCGAGATATGGGAGTTTGAAGCCAAGAAATGGTAGAGAAGGCAACAAATTTTTCACAATTCTGCTGCTCCAAAAGCTTAACCAGAATGGCCTAGGGAAAAAATACACATACCGTTGTAATCGGGCGAGTTTCTACTTTCAGATGCAATAGGAATTTTTGGGTTAGGTCAATCCGTTCGCGAGATATGGGACATTGAAGCCAAGAAATGGTTGAGAAGGCAAAAAATTTTTCGCAATTCTGCTGCTCCAAGCGCTTAACCAGAATGGCCTAGGGAAAAAATACACATACCGTTATAATCGGGCGAGTTTCTGCTTTCAGATGCAATAGGAATTTTTGGGTTAGGTCAATCTGTTCGCGAGATATGGGACTTTGAAGCCAAAAAATAGTAGAGAAGGCAAAAAATTTTTCGCATTTCTGCTGCTCCAAACGCTTAACCAGAGTGGCCTAGGGAAAAAATACACATACCGTTGTAATCGGGCGAGTTTCTACCTTCAGATGCAATAGGAATTTTTGGGTTAGGTCAATCCGTTCGCGAGATATGGGAGTTTGAAGCCAAGAAATGGTAGAGAAGGCAACAAATTTTTCGCACTTCTGCTGCTCCAAACGCTTAACCAGAATGGCCTAGGGAAAAAATACACATACCGTTATAATCGGGCGAGTTTCTACTTTCAGATGCAATAGGAATTTTTGGGTTAGGTCAATCCGTTCGCGAGATATGGGAGTTTGAAGCCAAAAAATGGTAGAGAAGGCAAAAAATTTTTCGCAATTCTGCTGCTCCAAACGCTTAACCAGAATGGCCTAGGGAAAAAATACACATACCGTTGTAATCGGGCGAGTTTCTACCTTCAGATGCAATAGGAATTTTTGGGTTATGTCAATCCGTTCGCGAGATATGGGAGTTTGAAGCCAAGAAATGGTTGAGAAGGCAAAAAGTTTTTCGCAATTCTGCTGCTCCAAACGCTTAACCAGAATGGCCTAGGGAAAAAATACACATACCGTTATAATCGGGCGAGTTTCTACTTTCAGATGCAATAGGAATTTTTGGGTTAGGTCAATCCGTTCGCGAGATATGGGAGTTTGAAGCTAAGAAATGGTAGAGAAGGCAAAAAATTTTTCACAATTCTGCTGCTCCAAAAGCTTAACCAGAATGGCCTAGGGAAGAAATACACATACCGTTGTAATCGGGCGAGTTTCTACTTTCAGATGCAATAGGAATTTTTGGGTTAGGTCAATCCGTTAGCGAGATATGGGACTTTGAAGCCAAGAAATGGTTGAGAAGGCAACAAATTTTTCGCAATTCTGCTGCTCCAAACGCTTAACCAGAATGGCCTAGGGAAAAAATAGAAAAACCGTTGTAATCGGGCGAGTTTCTACTTCCAGATGCAACAGGAATTTTTGGGTTAGGTCAATCCGTTCTCGAGATATGGGAGTTTGAACCTAAGAAATAGTTGAGAAAACAACAAAGTTTTCGCACTTCTGCTGCTCCAAACGCTTAACCAGAATGGCATAGGGAAAAAATACACATACCGTTATAATCGGGCGAGTTTCTACTTTCAGATGCAATAGGAATTTTTGGGTTAGGTCAATCCGTTCGCGAGATATGGGAATTTGAAGCCAAGAAATGGTTGAGAAGGCAAAAAATTTTTCGCAATTCTGCTGCTCCAAACGCTTAACCAGAATGGCCTAGGGAAAAAATACACATACCGTTATAATCGGGCGAGTTTCCACTTTCAGATGCAATAGGAATTTTTGGGTTAGGTCAATCCGTTCGCGAGATATGGGAGTTTGAAGCCAAAAAATGGTAGAGAAGGCAAAAAATTTTTCGCAATTCTGCTGCTCCAAACGCTTAACCAGAATGGCCTAGGGAAAAAATACACATACCGTTATAATCGGGCGAGTTTCTACTTTCAGATGCAATAGGAATTTTTGGGTTAGGTCAATCCGTTCGCGAGATATGGGAGTTTGAAGCCAAGAAATGGTAGAGAAGGCAAAAAATTTTTCACAATTCTGCTGCACCAAAAGCTTAACCAGAATGGCCTAGGGAAAAAATACACATACCGTTGTAATCGGGCGAGTTTCTACTTTCAGATGCAATAGGAATTTTTGGGTTAGGTCAATCCGTTCGCGAGATATGGGACTTTGAAGCCAAGAAATGGTTGAGAAGGCAAAAAATTTTTCACAATTCTGCTGCTCCAAACGCTTAACCAGAATGGCCTAGGGAAAAAATAGAAAAACCGTTGTAATCGGGCGAGTTTCTACTTTCAGATGCAACAGGAATTTTTGGGTTAGGTCAATCCGTTCGCGAGATATGGGAGTTTGAAGCTAAGAAATGGTTGAGAAGACAACAAATTTTTCGCAATTCTGCTGCTCCAAACGCTCAACCAGAATGGCCTAGGGAAAAAATACACATACCGTTATAATCGGGCGAGTTTCTACTTTCAGATGCAATAGGAATTTTTGGGTTAGGTCAATCCGTTCGCGAGATATGGGAGTTTGAAGCCAAAAAATGGTAGAGAAGGCAAAAAATTTTTCGCAATTCTGCTGCTCCAAACGCTTAACCAGAATGGCCTAGGGAAAAAATACACATACCGTTGTAATCGGGCGAGTTTCTACCTTCAGATGCAATAGGAACTTTTGGGTTAGGTCAATCCGTTCGCGAGATATGGGAGTTTGAAGCCAAGAAATGGTAGAGAAGGCAAAAAATTTTTCACAATTCTGCTGCTCCAAACGCTTAACCAGAATGGCCTAGGGAAAAAATAGAAAAACCGTTGTAATCGGGCGAGTTTCTACTTTCAGATGCAACAGGAATTTTTGGGTTAGGTCAATCCGTTCGCGAGATATGGGAGTTTGAAGCTAAGAAATGGTTGAGAAGACAACAAATTTTTCGCAATTCTGCTGCTCCAAAAGCTTAACCAGAATGGCCTAGGGAAAAAATACACATACCGTTGTAATCGGGCGAGTTTCTACTTTCAGATGCAATAGGAATTTTTGGGTTAGGTCAATCCGTTCGCGAGATATGGGACTTTGAAGCCAAGAAATGGTTGAGAAGGCAAAAAATTTTTCGCAATTCTGCTGCTCCAAGCGCTTAACCAGAATGGCCTAGGGAAAAATTACACATACCGTTGTAATCGGGCGAGTTTCTACTTTCAGATGCAATAGGAATTTTTGGGTTAGGTCAATCCGTACGCGAGATATGGGAGTTTGAAGCTAAGAAATGGTTGAGAAGACAACAAATTTTTCGCACTTCTGCTGCTCCAAACGCTTAACCAGAGTGGCCTAGGGAAAAAATACACATACCGTTGTAATCGGGCGAGTTTCTACTTTCAGATGCAACAGGAATTTTTGGGTTAGGTCAATCCGTTCGCGAGATATGGGAGTTTGAAGCTAAGAAATGGTTGAGAAGACAACAAATTTTTCGCAATTCTGCTGCTCCAAACGCTTAACCAGAATGGCCTAGGGAAAAAATAGAAAAACCGTTGTAATCAGGCGAGTTTCTACTTTCAGATGCAACAGGAATTTTTGGGTTAGGTCAATCCGTTCGCGAGATATGGGAGTTTGAACCTAAGAAATAGTTGAGAAAACAACAAAGTTTTCGCACTTCTGCTGCTCCAAACGCTTAACCAGAATGGCATAGGGAAAAAATACACATACCGTTATAATCGGGCGAGTTTCTACTTTCAGATGCAATAGGAATTTTTGGGTTAGGTCAATCCGTTCGCGAGATATGGGAGTTTGAAGCCAAGAAATGGTTGAGGAGGCAAAAAATATTTCGCAATTCTGCTGCTCCAAACGCTTAACCAGAATGGCCTAGGGAAAAAATACACATACCGTTATAATCGGGCGAGTTTCTACTTTCAGATGCAATAGGAATTTTTGGGTTAGGTCAATCCGTTCGCGAGATATGGGAGTTTGAAGCCAAAAAATGGTAGAGGAGGCAAAAAATTTTTCGCAATTCTGCTGCACCAAACGCTTAACCAGAATGGCCTAGGGAAAAAATAGAAAAACCGTTGTAATCGGGCGAGTTTCTACTTTCAGATGCAACAGGAATTTTTGGGTTAGGTCAATCCGTTCGCGAGATATGGGAGTTTGAAGCTAAGAAATGGTTGAGAAGACAACAAATTTTTCGCAATTCTGCTGCTCCAAACGCTTAACCAGAATGGCCTAGGGAAAAAATACACATACCGTTATAATCGGGCGAGTTTCTGCTTTCAGATGCAATAGGAATTTTTGGGTTAGGTCAATCTGTTCGCGAGATATGGGACTTTGAAGCCAAAAAATGGTAGAGAAGGCAAAAAATTTTTCGCATTTCTGCTGCTCCAAACGCTTAACCAGAGTGGCCTAGGGAAAAAATACACATACCGTTGTAATCGGGCGAGTTTCTACCTTCAGATGCAATAGGAATTTTTGGGTTAGGTCAATCCGTTCGCGAGATATGGGAGTTTGAAGCCAAGAAATGGTAGAGAAGGCAAAAAATTTTTCACAATTCTGCTGCTCCAAACGCTTAACCAGAATGGCCTAGGGAAAAAATAGAAAAACCGTTGTAATCGGGCGAGTTTCTACATTCAGATGCAACAGGAATTTTTGGGTTAGGTCAATCCGTTCGCGAGATATGGGAGTTTGAAGCTAAGAAATGGTTGAGAAGACAACAAATTTTTCGCACTTCTGCTGCTCCAAACGCTTAACCAGAATGGCCTAGGGAAAAAATACACATACCGTTATAATCGGGCGAGTTTCTACTTTCAGATGCAATAGGAATTTTTGGGTTAGGTCAATCCGTTCGCGAGATATGGGAGTTTGAAGCCAAAAAATGGTAGAGAAGGCAAAAAATTTTTCGCAATTCTGCTGCTCCAAACGCTTAACCAGAATGGCCTAGGGAAAAAATACACATACCGTTGTAATCGGGCGAGTTTCTACCTTCAGATGCAATAGGAATTTTTGGGTTATGTCAATCCGTTCGCGAGATATGGGAGTTTGAAGCCAAGAAATGGTTGAGAAGGCAAAAAGTTTTTCGCAATTCTGCTGCTCCAAACGCTTAACCAGAATGGCCTAGGGAAAAAATACACATACCGTTATAATCGGGCGAGTTTCTACTGTCAGATGCAATAGGAATTTTTGGGTTAGGTCAATCCGTTCGCGAGATATGGGAGTTTGAAGCTAAGAAATGGTAGAGAAGGCAAAAAATTTTTCACAATTCTGCTGCTCCAAAAGCTTAACCAGAATGGCCTAGGGAAAAAATACACATACCGTTGTAATCGGGCGAGTTTCTACTTTCAGATGCAATAGGAATTTTTGGGTTAGGTCAATCCGTTCGCGAGATATGGGACTTTGAAGCCAAGAAATGGTTGAGAAGGCAACAAATTTTTCGCAATTCTGCTGCTCCAAACGCTTAACCAGAATGGCCTAGGGAAAAAATAGAAAAACCGTTGTAATCGGGCGAGTTTCTACTTCCAGATGCAACAGGAATTTTTGGGTTAGGTCAATCCGTTCGCGAGATATGGGAGTTTGAACCTAAGAAATAGTTGAGAAAACAACAAAGTTTTCGCACTTCTGCTGCTCCAAACGCTTAACCAGAATGGCATAGGGAAAAAATACACATACCGTTATAATCGGGCGAGTTTCTACTTTCAGATGCAATAGGAATTTTTGGGTTAGGTCAATCCGTTCGCGAGATATGGGAGTTTGAAGCCAAGAAATGGTTGAGAAGGCAAAAAATTTTTCGCAATTCTGCTGCTCCAAACGCTTAACCAGAATGGCCTAGGGAAAAAATACACATACCGTTATAATCGGGCGAGTTTCTACTTTCAGATGCAATAGGAATTTTTGGGTTAGGTCAATCCGTTCGCGAGATATGGGAGTTTGAAGCCAAAAAATGGTAGAGAAGGCAAAAAATTTTTCGCAATTCTGCTGCTCCAAACGCTTAACCAGAATGGCCTGGGGAAAAAATACACATACCGTTATAATCGGGCGAGTTTCTACTTTCAGATGCAATAGGAATTTTTGGGTTAGGTCAATCCGTTCGCGAGATATGGGACTTTGAAGCCAAGAAATGGTTGAGAAGGCAACAAATTTTTCGCAATTCTGCTGCTCCAAACGCTTAACCAGAATGGCCTAGGGAAAAAATAGAAAAACCGTTGTAATCGGGCGAGTTTCTACTTCCAGATGCAACAGGAATTTTTGGGTTAGGTCAATCCGTTCGCGAGATATGGGAGTTTGAACCTAAGAAATAGTTGAGAAAACAACAAAGTTTTCGCACTTCTGCTGCTCCAAACGCTTAACCAGAATGGCATAGGGAAAAAATACACATACCGTTATAATCGGGCGAGTTTCTACTTTCAGATGCAATAGGAATTTTTGGGTTAGGTCAATCCGTTCGCGAGATATGGGAGTTTGAAGCCAAGAAATGGTTGAGAAGGCAAAAAATTTTTCGCAATTCTGCTGCTCCAAACGCTTAACCAGAATGGCCTAGGGAAAAAATACACATACCGTTATAATCGGGCGAGTTTCTACTTTCAGATGCAATAGGAATTTTTGGGTTAGGTCAATCCGTTCGCGAGATATGGGAGTTTGAAGCCAAAAAATGGTAGAGAAGGCAAAAAATTTTTCGCAATTCTGCTGCTCCAAACGCTTAACCAGAATGGCCTGGGGAAAAAATACACATACCGTTATAATCGGGCGAGTTTCTACTTTCAGATGCAATAGGAATTTTTGGGTTAGGTCAATCCGTTCGCGAGATATGGGAGTTTGAAGCCAAGAAATGGTAGAGAAGGCAAAAAATTTTTCACAATTCTGCTGCACCAAAAGCTTAACCAGAATGGCCTAGGGAAAAAATACACATACCGTTGTAATCGGGCGAGTTTCTACTTTCAGATGCAATAGGAATTTTTGGGTTGGGTCAATCCGTTCGCGAGATATGGGACTTTGAAGCCAAGAAATGGTTGAGAAGGCAAAAAATTTTTCACAATTCTGCTGCTCCAAACGCTTAACCAGAATGGCCTAGGGAAAAAATAGAAAAACCGTTGTAATCGGGCGAGTTTCTACTTTCAGATGCAACAGGAATTTTTGGGTTAGGTCAATCCGTTCGCGAGATATGGGAGTTTGAAGCTAAGAAATGGTTGAGAAGACAACAAATTTTTCGCAATTCTGCTGCTCCAAACGCTCAACCAGAATGGCCTAGGGAAAAAATACACATACCGTTATAATCGGGCGAGTTTCTACTTTCAGATGCAATAGGAATTTTTGGGTTAGGTCAATCCGTTCGCGAGATATGGGAGTTTGAAGCCAAAAAATGGTAGAGAAGGCAAAAAATTTTTCGCAATTCTGCTGCTCCAAACGCTTAACCAGAATGGCCTAGGGAAAAAATACACATACCGTTGTAATCGGGCGAGTTTCTACCTTCAGATGCAATAGGAACTTTTGGGTTAGGTCAATCCGTTCGCGAGATATGGGAGTTTGAAGCCAAGAAATGGTAGAGAAGGCAAAAAATTTTTCACAATTCTGCTGCTCCAAACGCTTAACCAGAATGGCCTAGGGAAAAAATAGAAAAACCGTTGTAATCGGGCGAGTTTCTACTTTCAGGTGCAACAGGAATTTTTGGGTTAGGTCAATCCGTTCGCGAGATATGGGAGTTTGAAGCTAAGAAATGGTTGAGAAGACAACAAATTTTTCGCACTTCTGCTGCTCCAAACGCTTAACCAGAATGGCATAGGGAAAAAATACACATACCGTTATAATCGGGCGAGTTTCTACTTTCAGATGCAATAGGAATTTTTGGGTTAGGTCAATCCGTTCGCGAGATATGGGAGTTTGAAGCCAAGAAATGGTTGAGAAGGCAAAAAATTTTTCGCAATTCTGCTGCTCCAAACGCTTAACCTGAATGGCCTAGGGAAAAAATACACACACCGTTATAATCGGGCGAGTCTCTACTTTCAGATGCAATAGGAATTTTTGGGTTAGGTCAATCCGTTCGCGAGATATGGGAGTTTGAAGCCAAAAAATGGTAGAGAAGGCAAAAAATTTTTCGCAATTCTGCTGCTCCAAACGCTTAACCAGAATGGCCTAGGGAAAAAATACACATACCGTTGAAATCGGGCGAGTATCTACTTTCAGATGCAACAGGAATTTTTGGGTTAGGTCAATCCGTTCGCGAGATATGAGAGTTTGAAGCTAAGAAATGGTTGAGAAGACAACCAATTTTTCGCACTTATGCTGCTCCAAACGCTTAACCAGAATGGCCTAGGGAAAAAATACACATACCGTTATAATCGGGCGAGTTTCTACTTTCAGATGCAATAGGAATTTTTGGGTTAGGTCAATCCGTTCGCGAGATATGGGAGTTTGAAGCCAAAAAATGGTAGAGAAGGCAAAAAATTTTTCGCAATTCTGCTGCTCCAAACGCTTAACCAGAATGGCCTAGGGAAAAATAGAAAAACCGTTGTAATCGGGCGAGTTTCTACTTTCAGATGCAACAGGAATTTTTGGGTTAGGTCAATCCGTTCGCGAGATATGGGAGTTTGAAGCTAAGAAATTGTTGAGAAGACAACAAATTTTTCGCAATTCTGCTGCTCCAAACGCTTAACCAGAATGGCCTAGGGAAAAAATACACATACCTTTACAATCGGGCGAGTTTCTACTTTCAGATGCAATAGGAATTTTTGGGTTAGGTCAATCCGTTCGCGAGATATGGGAGTTTGAAGCCAAGAAATGGTTGAGAAGGCAAAAAATTTTTCGCAATTCTGCTGCTCCAAACGCTTAACCAGAATGGCCTAGGGAAAAAATGCACATATCGTTGTAATCGGGCGAGTTTCTACCATCAGATGCAATAGGAATATTTAGGTTAGGTCAATGCGTTCGCGAGATATGGGAGTTTGAAACCAAGAAATGGTAGAGAAGGCAAAAAATTTTTCACAATTCTGCTGCTCCAAAAGCTTAACCAGAATGGCCTAGGGAAAAAATACACATACCGTTGTAATCGGGCGAGTTTCTACTTTCAGATGCAATAGGAATTTTTGGGTTAGGTCAATCCGTTCGCGAGATATGGGACTTTGAAGCCAAGAAATGGTTGAGAAGGCAAAAAATTTTTCGCAATTCTGCTGCTCCAAACGCTTAACCAGAATGGCCTAGGGAAAAATTACACATACCGTTGTAATCGGGCGAGTTTCTACTTTCAGATGCAATAGGAATTTTTGGGTTAGGTCAATCCGTTCGCGAGATATGGGAGTTTGAAGCCAAGAAATGGTTGAGAAGGCAAAAAGTTTTTCGCAATTCTGCTGCTCCAAACGCTTAACCAGAATGGCCTAGGGAAAAAATACACATACCGTTATAATCGGGCGAGTTTCTACTTTCAGATGCAATAGGAATTTTTGGGTTAGGTCAATCCGTTCGCGAGATATGGGAGTTTGAAGCTAAGAAATGGTAGAGAAGGCAAAAAATTTTTCACAATTCTGCTGCTCCAAAAGCTTAACCAGAATGGCCTAGGGAAAAAATACACATACCGTTGTAATCGGGCGAGTTTCTACTTTCAGATGCAATAGGAATTTTTGGGTTAGGTCAATCCGTTCGCGAGATATGGGACTTTGAAGCCAAGAAATGGTTGAGAAGGCAACAAATTTTTCGCAATTCTGCTGCTCCAAACGCTTAACCAGAATGGCCTAGGGAAAAAATAGAAAAACCGTTGTAATCGGGCGAGTTTCTACTTCCAGATGCAACAGGAATTTTTGGGTTAGGTCAATCCGTTCGCGAGATATGGGAGTTTGAACCTAAGAAATAGTTGAGAAAACAACAAAGTTTTCGCACTTCTGCTGCTCCAAACGCTTAACCAGAATGGCATAGGGAAAAAATACACATACCGTTATAATCGGGCGAGTTTCTACTTTCAGATGCAATAGGAATTTTTGGGTTAGGTCAATCCGTTCGCGAGATATGGGAGTTTGAAGCCAAGAAATGGTTGAGAAGGCAAAAAATTTTTCGCAATTCTGCTGCTCCAAACGCTTAACCAGAATGGCCTAGGGAAAAAATACACATACCGTTATAATCGGGCGAGTTTCTACTTTCAGATGCAATAGGAATTTTTGGGTTAGGTCAATCCGTTCGCGAGATATGGGAGTTTGAAGCCAAAAAATGGTAGAGAAGGCAAAAAATTTTTCGCAATTCTGCTGCTCCAAACGCTTAACCAGAATGGCCTAGGGAAAAAATACACATACCGTTATAATCGGGCGAGTTTCTACTTTCAGATGCAATAGGAATTTTTGGGTTAGGTCAATCCGTTCGCGAGATATGGGAGTTTGAAGCCAAGAAATGGTAGAGAAGGCAAAAAATTTTTCACAATTCTGCTGCACCAAAAGCTTAACCAGAATGGCCTAGGGAAAAAATACACATACCGTTGTAATCGGGCGAGTTTCTACTTTCAGATGCAATAGGAATTTTTGGGTTAGGTCAATCCGTTCGCGAGATATGGGACTTTGAAGCCAAGAAATGGTTGAGAAGGCAAAAAATTTTTCACAATTCTGCTGCTCCAAACGCTTAACCAGAATGGCCTAGGGAAAAAATAGAAAAACCGTTGTAATCGGGCGAGTTTCTACTTTCAGATGCAACAGGAATTTTTGGGTTAGGTCAATCCGTTCGCGAGATATGGGAGTTTGAAGCTAAGAAATGGTTGAGAAGACAACAAATTTTTCGCAATTCTGCTGCTCCAAACGCTCAACCAGAATGGCCTAGGGAAAAAATACACATACCGTTATAATCGGGCGAGTTTCTACTTTCAGATGCAATAGGAATTTTTGGGTTAGGTCAATCCGTTCGCGAGATATGGGAGTTTGAAGCCAAAAAATGGTAGAGAAGGCAAAAAATTTTTCGCAATTCTGCTGCTCCAAACGCTTAACCAGAATGGCCTAGGGAGAAAATACACATACCGTTGTAATCGGGCGAGTTTCTACTTTCAGATGCAATAGGAATTTTTGGGTTAGGTCAATCCGTTCGCGAGATATGGGAGTTTGAAGCCAAGAAATGGTAGAGAAGGCAAAAAATTTTTCACAATTCTGCTGCTCCAAACGCTTAACCAGAATGGCCTAGGGAAAAAATAGAAAAACCGTTGTAATCGGGCGAGTTTCTACTTTCAGGTGCAACAGGAATTTTTGGGTTAGGTCAATCCGTTCGCGAGATATGGGAGTTTGAAGCTAAGAAATGGTTGAGAAGACAACAAATTTTTCGCACTTCTGCTGCTCCAAACGCTTAACCAGAATGGCCTAGGGAAAAAATACACATACCGTTATAATCGGGCGAGTTTCTACTTTCAGATGCAATAGGAATTTTTGGGTTAGGTCAATCCGTTCGCGAGATATGGGAGTTTGAAGCCAAGAAATGGTTGAGAAGGCAAAAAATTTTTCGCAATTCTGCTGCTCCAAACGCTTAACCAGAATGGCCTAGGGAAAAAATACACATACCGTTATAATCGGGCGAGTCTCTACTTTCAGATGCAATAGGAATTTTTGGGTTAGGTCAATCCGTTCGCGAGATATGGGAGTTTGAAGCCAAAAAATGGTAGAGAAGGCAAAAAATTTTTCGCAATTCTGCTGCTCCAAACGCTTAACCAGAATGGCCTAGGGAAAAAATACACATACCGTTGAAATCGGGCGAGTATCTACTTTCAGATGCAACAGGAATTTTTGGGTTAGGTCAATCCGTTCGCGAGATATGAGAGTTTGAAGCTAAGAAATGGTTGAGAAGACAACCAATTTTTCGCACTTATGCTGCTCCAAACGCTTAACCAGAATGGCCTAGGGAAAAAATACACATACCGTTATAATCGGGCGAGTTTCTACTTTCAGATGCAATAGGAATTTTTGGGTTAGGTCAATCCGTTCGCGAGATATGGGAGTTTGAAGCCAAAAAATGGTAGAGAAGGCAAAAAATTTTTCGCAATTCTGCTGCTCCAAACGCTTAACCAGAATGGCCTAGGGAAAAATAGAAAAACCGTTGTAATCGGGCGAGTTTCTACTTTCAGATGCAACAGGAATTTTTGGGTTAGGTCAATCCGTTCGCGAGATATGGGAGTTTGAAGCTAAGAAATGGTTGAGAAGACAACAAATTTTTCGCAATTCTGCTGCTCCAAACGCTCAACCAGAATGGCCTAGGGAAAAAATACACATACCGTTATAATCGGGCGAGTTTCTACTTTCAGATGCAATAGGAATTTTTGGGTTAGGTCAATCCGTTCGCGAGATATGGGAGTTTGAAGCCAAAAAATGGTAGAGAAGGCAAAAAATTTTTCGCAATTCTGCTGCTCCAAACGCTTAACCAGAATGGCCTAGGGAAAAAATACACATACCGTTGTAATCGGGCGAGTTTCTACCTTCAGATGCAATAGGAACTTTTGGGTTAGGTCAATCCGTTCGCGAGATATGGGAGTTTGAAGCCAAGAAATGGTAGAGAAGGCAAAAAATTTTTCACAATTCTGCTGCTCCAAACGCTTAACCAGAATGGCCTAGGGAAAAAATAGAAAAACCGTTGTAATCGGGCGAGTTTCTACTTTCAGGTGCAACAGGAATTTTTGGGTTAGGTCAATCCGTTCGCGAGATATGGGAGTTTGAAGCTAAGAAATGGTTGAGAAGACAACAAATTTTTCGCACTTCTGCTGCTCCAAACGCTTAACCAGAATGGCATAGGGAAAAAATACACATACCGTTATAATCGGGCGAGTTTCTACTTTCAGATGCAATAGGAATTTTTAGGTTAGGTCAATCTGTTCGCGAGATATGGGAGTTTGAAGCCAAGAAATGGTTGAGAAGGCAAAAAATTTTTCGCAATTCTGCTGCTCCAAACGCTTAACCAGAATGGCCTAGGGAAAAAATACACATACCGTTATAATCGGGCGAGTCTCTACTTTCAGATGCAATAGGAATTTTTGGGTTAGGTCAATCCGTTCGCGAGATATGGGAGTTTGAAGCCAAAAAATGGTAGAGAAGGCAAAAAATTTTTCGCAATTCTGCTGCTCCAAACGCTTAACCAGAATGGCCTAGGGAAAAAATACACATACCGTTGAAATCGGGCGAGTATCTACTTTCAGATGCAACAGGAATTTTTGGGTTAGGTCAATCCGTTCGCGAGATATGAGAGTTTGAAGCTAAGAAATGGTT
Organism: Ptiloglossa arizonensis; assembly: GCF_051014685.1. Lineage (NCBI taxonomy): Eukaryota > Metazoa > Arthropoda > Insecta > Hymenoptera > Colletidae > Ptiloglossa > Ptiloglossa arizonensis. Next base: position 21,558 of record NW_027479145.1, on the reverse strand, counting down.
GAGAAGACAACCAATTTTTCGCACTTATGCTGCTCCAAACGCTTAACCAGAATGGCCTAGGGAAAAAATACACATACCGTTATAATCGGGCGAGTTTCTACTTTCAGATGCAATAGGAATTTTTGGGTTAGGTCAATCCGTTCGCGAGATATGGGAGTTTGAAGCCAAAAAATGGTAGAGAAGGCAAAAAATTTTTCGCAATTCTGCTGCTCCAAACGCTTAACCAGAATGGCCTAGGGAAAAATAGAAAAACCGTTGTAATCGGGCGAGTTTCTACTTTCAGATGCAACAGGAATTTTTGGGTTAGGTCAATCCGTTCGCGAGATATGGGAGTTTGAAGCTAAGAAATGGTTGAGAAGACAACAAATTTTTCGCACTTCTGCTGCTCCAAACGCTTAACCAGAATGGCCTAGGGAAAAAATACACATACCGTTACAATCGGGCGAGTTTCTACTTTCAGATGCAATAGGAATTTTTGGGTTAGGTCAATCCGTTCGCGAGATATGGGAGTTTGAAGCCAAGAAATGGTTGAGAAGGCAAAAAATTTTTCGCAATTCTGCTGCTCCAAACGCTTAACCAGAATGGCCTAGGGAAAAAATGCACATATCGTTGTAATCGGGCGAGTTTCTACCATCAGATGCAATAGGAATATTTAGGTTAGGTCAATGCGTTCGCGAGATATGGGAGTTTGAAGCCAAGAAATGGTAGAGAAGGCAAAAAATTTTTCACAATTCTGCTGCTCCAAAAGCTTAACCAGAATGGCCTAGGGAAAAAATACACATACCGTTGTAATCGGGCGAGTTTCTACTTTCAGATGCAATAGGAATTTTTGGGTTAGGTCAATCCGTTCGCGAGATATGGGACTTTGAAGCCAAGAAATGGTTGAGAAGGCAAAAAATTTTTCGCAATTCTGCTGCTCCAAACGCTTAACCAGAATGGCCTAGGGAAAAATTACACATACCGTTGTAATCGGGCGAGTTTCTACTTTCAGATGCAATAGGAATTTTTGGGTTAGGTCAATCCGTTCGCGAGATATGGGAGTTTGAAGCTAAGAAATGGTTGAGAAGACAACAAATTTTTCGCACTTCTGCTGCTCCAAACGCTTAACCAGAATGGCCTAGGGAAAAAATAGAAAAACAGTTGTAATCGGGCGAGTTTCTACTTTCAGATGCAACAGGAATTTTTGGGTTAGGTCAATCCGTTCGCGAGATATGGGAGTTTGAAGCTAAGAAATGGTTGAGAAGACAACAAATTTTTCGCACTTCTGCTGCTCCAAACGCTTAACCAGAATGGCCTAGGGAAAAAATACACATACCGTTGTAATCGGGCGAGTTTCTACCTTCAGATGCAATAGGAATTTTTGGGTTAGGTCAATCCGTTCGCGAGATATGGGAGTTTGAAGCCAAGAAATGGTAGAGAAGGCAAAAAATTTTTCACAATTCTGCTGCTCCAAACGCTTAACCAGAATGGCCTAGGGAAAAAGTAGAAAAACCGTTGTAATCGGGCGAGTTTCTACTTTCAGATGCAACAGGAATTTATGGGTTAGGTCAATCCGTTCGCGAGATATGGGAGTTTGAAGCTAAGAAATGGTTGAGAAGACAACAAATTTTTCGCACTTCTGCTGCTCCAAATGCTTAACCAGAATGGCATAGGGAAAAAATACACATACCGTTATAATCGGGCGAGTTTCTACTTTCAGATGCAATAGGAATTTTTGGGTTAGGTCAATCCGTTCGCGAGATATGGGAGTTTGAAGCCAAGAAATGGTTGAGAAGGCAAAACATTTTTCGCAATTCTGCTGCTCCAAACGCTTAACCAGAATGGCCTAGGGAAAAAATACACATACCGTTGTAATCGGGCGAGATTCTACCTTCAGATGCAATAGGAATTTTTGGGTTTGTTCAATCCGTTCGCGAGATATGGGAATTTGAAGCCAAGAAATGGTTGAGAAGGCAAAAAATTTTTCACAATTCTGCTGCTCCAAACGCTTAACCAGAATGGCCTAGGGAAAAATTACACATACCGTTGTAATCGGGCGAGTTTCTACTTTCAGATGCAATAGGAATTTTTGGGTTAGGTCAATCCGTTCGCGAGATATGGGAGTTTGAAGCTAAGAAATGGTTGAGAAGACAACAAATTTCTCGCACTTCTGCTGCTCCAAACGCTTAACCAGAATGGCCTAGGGAAAAAATAGAAAAACCGTTGTAATCGGGCGAGTTTCTACTTTCAGATGCAACAGGAATTTTTGGGTTAGGTCAATCCGTTCGCGAGATATGGGAGTTTGAAGCTAAGAAATGGTTGAGAAGACAACAAATTTTTCGCACTTCTGCTGCTCCAAACGCTTAACCAGAATGGCCTAGGGAAAAAATACACATACCGTTCTAATCGGGCGAGTTTCTACTTTCAGATGCAATAGGAATTTTTGGGTTAGGTCAATCCGTTCGCGAGATATGGGAGTTTGAAGCTAAGAAATGGTTGAGAAGACAACAAATTTTTCGCACTTCTGCTGCTCCAAACGCTTAACCAGAATGGCCTAGGGAAAAAATACACATACCGTTCTAATCGGGCGAGTTTCTACTTTCAGATGCAATAGGAATTTTTGGGTTAGGTCAATCCGTTCGCGAGATATGGGAGTTTGAAGCCAAAATATGGTAGAGAAGGCAAAAAATTTTTCGCAATTCTGCTGCTCCAAACGCTTAACCAGAATGGCCTAGGGAAAAAATACACATACCGTTGTAATCGGGCGAGTTTCTACCTTCAGATGCAATAGGAATTTTTGGGTTAGGTCAATCCGTTCGCGAGATATGGGAGTTTGAAGCCAAGAAATGGCAGAGAAGGCAAAAAATTTTTCACAATTCTGCTGCTCCAAGCGCTTAACCAGAATGGCCTAGGGAAAAAGTAGAAAAACCGTCGTAATCGGGCGAGTTTCTACTTTCAGATGCAACAGGAATTTATGGGTTAGGTCAATCCGTTCGCGAGATATGGGAGTTTGAAGCTAAGAAATGGTTGAGAAGACAACAAATTTTTCGCACTTCTGCTGCTCCAAATGCTTAACCAGAATGGCATAGGGAAAAAATACACATACCGTTATAATCGGGCGAGTTTCTACTTTCAGATGCAATAGGAATTTTTGGGTTAGGTCAATCCGTTCGCGAGATATGGGAGTTTGAAGCCAAGAAATGGTTGAGAAGGCAAAAAATTTTTCGCAATTCTGCTGCTCCAAACGCTTAACCAGAATGGCCTAGGGAAAAAATACACATACCGTTGTAATCGGGCGAGTTTCTACCTTCAGGTGCAATAGGAATTTTTGGGTTTGTTCAATCCGTTCGCGAGATATGGGAATTTGAAGCCAAGAAATGGTTGAGAAGGCAAAAAATTTTTCACAATTCTGCTGCTCCAAACGCTTAACCAGAATGGCCTAGGGAAAAAATACACATACCGTTATAATCGGGCGAGTTTCTACTTTCAGATGCAATAGGAATTTTTGGGTTAGGTCAATCCGTTCGCGAGATATGGGAGTTTGAAGCCAAGAAATGGTTGAGAAGGCAAAAAATTTTTCGCAATTCTGCTGCTCCAAACGCTTAACCAGAATGGCATAGGGAAAAAATACACATACCGTTGTAACCGGGCGAGTTTCTACCTTCAGATGCAATAGGAATTTTTGGGTTAGGTCAATCCGTTCGCGAGATATGGGAGTTTGAAGCCAAGAAATGGTAGAGAAGGCAAAAAATTTTTCACAATTCTGCTGCTCCAAAAGTTTAACCAGAATGGCCTAGGGAAAAAATACACATACCGTTGTAATCGGGCGAGTTTCTACTTTCAGATGCAATAGGAATTTTTGGGTTTGGTCAATCAGTTCGCGAGATGTGGGAGTTTGAAGCTAAGAAATGGTTGAGAAGACAACAAATTTTTCGCACTTCTGCTGCTCCAAACGCTTAACCAGAATTGGCCTAGGGAAAAAATACACATACCGTTATAATCGGGCGAGTTTCTACTTTCAGACGCAATAGGAATTTTTGGGTTAGGTCAATCCGTTCGCGAGATATGGGAGTTTGAAGCCAAGAAATGGTAGAGAAGGCAAAAAATTTTTCACAATTCTGCTGCTCCAAAAGCTTTACCAGAATGACCTAGGGAAAAAATACACATACCGTTGTAATCGGGCGAGTTTCTACTTTCAGATGCAATAGGAATTTTTGGGTTTGGTCAATCCGTTCGCGAGATATGGGAGTTTGAAGCCAAGAAATGGTTGAGAAGGCAAAAAATTTTTCGCAATTCTGCTGCTCCAAACGCTTAACCAGAATGGCCTAGGGAAAAAATACACATACCGTTGTAATCGGGCGAGTTTCTACCTTCAGATGTAATAGGAATTTTTGGGTTAGGTAAATCCGTTCGCGAGATATGGGAGTTTGAAGCCAAGAAATGGTAGAGAAGGCAAAAAATTTTTCACAATTCTGCTGCTCCAAAAGCTTAACCAGAATGGCCTAGGGAAAAAATACACATACCGTTATAATCGGGCGAGTTTCTACTTTCAGATGCAATAGGAATTTTTGGGTTAGGTCAATCCGTTCGCGAGATATGGGAGTTTGAAGCCAAAAAATGGTAGAGAAGGCAAAAAATTTTTCGCAATTCTGCTGCTCCAAACGCTTAACCAGAATGGCCTAGGGAAAAAATACACATACCGTTGTAATCGGGCGAGTTTCTACCTCTAGATGCAATAGGAATTTTTGGATTAGGTCAATCCGTTCGCGAGATATGGGAGTTTGAAGCCAAGAAATGGAAGAGAAGGCAAAAAATTTTTCACAATTCTGCTGCTCCAAACGCTTAACCAGAATGGCCTAGGGAAAAAATAGAAAAACCGTTGTAATCGGGCGAGTTTCTACTTTCAGATGCAACAGGAATTTTTGGGTTATGTCAATCCGTTCGCGAGATATGGGAGTTTGAAGCTAAGAAATGGTTGAGAGGACAACAAATTTTTCGCACTTCTGCTGCTCCAAACGCTTAACCAGAATGGCCTAGGGAAAAAATACACATACCGTTATAATCGGGCGAGTTTCTACTTTCAGATGCAATAGGAATTTTTGGGTTAGGTCAATCCGTTCGCGAGATATGGGAGTTTGAAGCCAAGAAATGGTTGAGAAGGCAAAAAATTTTTCGCAATTCTGCTGCTCCAAACGCTTAACCAGAATGGCCTAGGGAAAAAATACACATACCGTTGTAACCGGGCGAGTTTCTACCTTCAGATGCAATAGGAATTTTTGGGTTAGGTCAATCCATTCGCGAGATATGGGAGTTTGAAGCCAAGAAATGGTAGAGAAGGCAAAAAATTTTTCACAATTCTGCTGCTCCAAAAGCTTAACCAGAATGGCCTAGGGAAAAAATACACATACCGTTGTAATCGGGCGAGTTTCTACTTTCAGATGCAATAGGAATTTTTGGGTTTGGTCAATCCGTTCGCGAGATATGGGAGTTTGAAGCCAAGAAATGGTTGTGAAGGCAAAAAATTTTTCGCAATTCTGCTGCTCCAAACGCTTAACCAGAATGGCCTAGGGAAAAAATACACATACCGTTGTAATCGGGCGAGTTTCTACCTTCAGATGCAATAGGAATTTTTGGGTTAGGTCAATTCGTTCGCGAGATATGGGAGTTTGAAGCCAAGAAATGGTAGAGAAGGCAAAAAATTTTTCACAATTCTGCTGTTCCAGACGCTTAACCAGAATGGCCTAGGGAAAAAATAGAAAAACCGTTGTAATCGGGCGAGTTTCTACTTTCAGATGCAACAGGAATTTTTGGGTTAGGTCAATCCGTTCGCGAGATATGGGAGTTTGAAGCTAAGAAATGGTTGAGAAGACAACAAATTTTTCGCACTTCTGCTGCTCCAAACGCTTAACCAGAATGGCATAGGGAAAAAATACGCATACCGTTATAATCGGGCGAGTTTCTACTTTCAGATGCAACAGGAATTTTTGGGTTAGGTCAATCCGTTCGCGAGATATGGGAGTTTGAAGCTAAGAAATGGTTGAGAAGACAACAAATTTTTCGCACTTCTGCTGCTCCAAACGCTTAAGCAGAATGGCATAGGGAAAAAATACACATACCGTTATAATCGGGCGCGTTTCTACTTTCAGATGCAATAGGAATTTTTGGGTTAGGTCAATCCGTTCGCGAGATATGGGATTTTGAAGCCAAAAAATGGTAGAGAAGGCAAAAAATTTTTCGCAATTGTGCTGCTCCAAACGCTTAACCAGAATGGCCTAGGGAAAAAATACACATACCGTTGTAATCGGGCGAGCTTCTACCTTCAGATGCAATAGGAATTTTTGGGTTAGGTCAATCCGTTCGCGAGATATGGGAGTTTGAAGCCAAGAAATGGTAGAGAAGGCAAAAAATTTTTCACAATTCTGCTGCTCCAAAAGCTTAACCAGAATGGCCTAGGGAAAAAATACACATACCGTTATAATCGGGCGAGTTTCTACTTTCAGATGCAATAGTAATTTTTGGGTTAGGTCAATCCGTTCGCGAGATATGGGAGTTTGAAGCCAAAAAATGGTAGAGAAGGCAAAAAATTTTTCGCAATTCTGCTGCTCCAAACGCTTAACCAGAATGGCCTAGGGAAAAAATACACATACCGTTGTAATCGGGCGAGTTTCTACCTTCAGATGCAATAAGAATTTTTGGGTTAGGTCAATCCGTTCGAGAGATATGGGAGTTTGAAGCCAAGAAATGGTAGAGAAGGCAAAAAATTTTTCGCAATTCTGCTGCTCCAAACGCTTAACCAGAATGGCCTAGGGAAAAAATAGAAAAACCGTTGTAATCGGGCGAGTTTCTACTTTCAGATGCAACAGGAATTTTTGGGTTAGGTCAATCCGTTCGCGAGATATGGGAGTTTGAAGCTAAGAAATGGTTGAGAAGACAACAAATTTTTCGCACTTCTGCTGCTCCAAACGCTTAACCAGAATGGCCTAGGGAAAAAATACACACACCGTTATAATCGGGCGAGTTTCTACTTTCAGATGCAATAGGAATTTTTGGGTTAGGTCAATCCGTTCGCGAGATACGGGAGTTTGAAGCCAAGAAATGGTTGAGAAGGCAAAATTTTTTCGCAATTCTGCTGCTCCAAACGCTTAACCAGAATGGCCTAGGGAAAAAATACACATACCGTTGTAACCGGGCGAGTTTCTACCTTCAGATGCAATAGGAATTTTTGGGTTAGGTCAATCCGTTCGCGAGATATGGGAGTTTGAAGCCAAGAAATGGTAGAGAAGGCAAAAAATTTTTCACAATTCTGCTGCTCCAAAAGCTTAACCAGAATGGCCTAGGGAAAAAATACACTCACCGTTGTAATCGGGCGAGTTTCTACTTTCAGATGCAATAGGAATTTTTGGGTTAGGTCAATCCGTTCGCGAGATATGGGACTTTGAAGCCAAGAAATGGTTGAGAAGGCAAAAAATTTTTCGCAATTCTGCTGCTCCAAACGCTTAACCAGAATGGCCTAGGGAAAAAATACACATACCGTTGTAATCGGGCGAGTTTCTACTTTCAGATGCAATAGGAATTTTTGGTTAGGTCAATCCGTTCGCGAGATATGGGAGTTTGAAAACAAGAAATGGTTGAGAAGGCAAAAAATTTTTCGCACTTCTGCTGCTCCAAACGCTTAACCAGAATGGCCTAGGGAAAAAATACACATACCGTTATAATCGGGCGAGTTTCTACTTTCAGATGCAACAGGAATTTTTGGGTTAGGTCAATCCGTTCGCGAGATATGGGAGTTTGAAGCTAAGAAATGGTTGAGAAGACAACAAATTTTTCGCACTTCTGCTGCTCCAAACGCTTAACCAGAATGGCATAGGGAAAAAATACACATACCGTTATAATCGGGCGCGTTTCTACTTTCAGATGCAATAGGAATTTTTGGGTTAGGTCAATCCGTTCGCGAGATATGGGATTTTGAAGCCAAAAAATGGTAGAGAAGGCAAAAAATTTTTCGCAATTGTGCTGCTCCAAACGCTTAACCAGAATGGCCTAGGGAAAAAATACACATACCGTTGTAATCGGGCGAGTTTCTACCTTCAGATGCAATAGGAATTTTTGGGTTAGGTCAATTCGTTCGCGAGATATGGGAGTTTGAAGCCAAGAAATGGTAGAGAAGGCAAAAAATTTTTCACAATTCTGCTGTTCCAGACGCTTAACCAGAATGGCCTAGGGAAAAAATAGAAAAACCGTTGTAATCGGGCGAGTTTCTACTTTCAGATGCAACAGGAATTTTTGGGTTAGGTCAATCCGTTCGCGAGATATGGGAGTTTGAAGCTAAGAAATGGTTGAGAAGACAACAAATTTTTCGCACTTCTGCTGCTCCAAACGCTTAACCAGAATGGCATAGGGAAAAAATACGCATACCGTTATAATCGGGCGAGTTTCTACTTTCAGATGCAACAGGAATTTTTGGGTTAGGTCAATCCGTTCGCGAGATATGGGAGTTTGAAGCTAAGAAATGGTTGAGAAGACAACAAATTTTTCGCACTTCTGCTGCTCCAAACGCTTAAGCAGAATGGCATAGGGAAAAAATACACATACCGTTATAATCGGGCGCGTTTCTACTTTCAGATGCAATAGGAATTTTTGGGTTAGGTCAATCCGTTCGCGAGATATGGGATTTTGAAGCCAAAAAATGGTAGAGAAGGCAAAAAATTTTTCGCAATTGTGCTGCTCCAAACGCTTAACCAGAATGGCCTAGGGAAAAAATACACATACCGTTGTAATCGGGCGAGCTTCTACCTTCAGATGCAATAGGAATTTTTGGGTTAGGTCAATCCGTTCGCGAGATATGGGAGTTTGAAGCCAAGAAATGGTAGAGAAGGCAAAAAATTTTTCACAATTCTGCTGCTCCAAAAGCTTAACCAGAATGGCCTAGGGAAAAAATACACATACCGTTATAATCGGGCGAGTTTCTACTTTCAGATGCAATAGTAATTTTTGGGTTAGGTCAATCCGTTCGCGAGATATGGGAGTTTGAAGCCAAAAAATGGTAGAGAAGGCAAAAAATTTTTCGCAATGCTGCTGCTCCAAACGCTTAACCAGAATGGCCTAGGGAAAAAATACACATACCGTTGTAATCGGGCGAGTTTCTACCTTCAGATGCAATAAGAATTTTTGGGTTAGGTCAATCCGTTCGAGAGATATGGGAGTTTGAAGCCAAGAAATGGTAGAGAAGGCAAAAAATTTTTCGCAATTCTGCTGCTCCAAACGCTTAACCAGAATGGCCTAGGGAAAAAATAGAAAAACCGTTGTAATCGGGCGAGTTTCTACTTTCAGATGCAACAGGAATTTTTGGGTTAGGTCAATCCGTTCGCGAGATATGGGAGTTTGAAGCTAAGAAATGGTTGAGAAGACAACAAATTTTTCGCACTTCTGCTGCTCCAAACGCTTAACCAGAATGGCCTAGGGAAAAAATACACACACCGTTATAATCGGGCGAGTTTCTACTTTCAGATGCAATAGGAATTTTTGGGTTAGGTCAATCCGTTCGCGAGATACGGGAGTTTGAAGCCAAGAAATGGTTGAGAAGGCAAAAATTTTTCGCAATTCTGCTGCTCCAAACGCTTAACCAGAATGGCCTAGGGAAAAAATACACATACCGTTGTAACCGGGCGAGTTTCTACCTTCAGATGCAATAGGAATTTTTGGGTTAGGTCAATCCGTTCGCGAGATATGGGAGTTTGAAGCCAAGAAATGGTAGAGAAGGCAAAAAATTTTTCACAATTCTGCTGCTCCAAAAGCTTAACCAGAATGGCCTAGGGAAAAAATACACTTACCGTTGTAATCGGGCGAGTTTCTACTTTCAGATGCAATAGGAATTTTTGGGTTAGGTCAATCCGTTCGCGAGATATGGGACTTTGAAGCCAAGAAATGGTTGAGAAGGCAAAAAATTTTTCGCAATTCTGCTGCTCCAAACGCTTAACCAGAATGGCCTAGGGAAAAAATACACATACCGTTGTAATCGGGCGAGTTTCTACTTTCAGATGCAATAGGAATTTTTGGTTAGGTCAATCCGTTCGCGAGATATGGGAGTTTGAAAACAAGAAATGGTTGAGAAGGCAAAAAATTTTTCGCACTTCTGCTGCTCCAAACGCTTAACCAGAATGGCCTAGGGAAAAAATACACATACCGTTGTAACCGGGCGAGTTTCTACCTTCAGATGCAATAGGAATTTTTGGGTTAGGTCAATCCGTTCGCGAGATATGGGAGTTTGAATCCAAGAAATGGTAGAGAAGGCAAAAAATTTTTCACAATTCTGCTGCTCCAAACGCTTAACCAGAATGGCCTAGGGAAAAAATACACATACCGTTATAATCGGGCGAGTTTCTACTTTCAGATGCAATAGGAATTTTTGGGTTGGGTCATTCCGTTCGCGAGGTATGGGAGTTTGAAGCCAAGAAATGGTAGAGAAGGCAAAAAATTTTTCACAATTCTGCTGCTCCAAAAGCTTAACCAGAATGGCCTAGGGAAAAAATACACATACCGTTGTAATCGTGCGAGTTTCTACCTTCAGATGCAATAGGAATTTTTGGGTTGGGTCATTCCGTTCGCGAGATATGGGAGTTTGAAGTCAAGAAATGGTAGAGAAGGCAAAAAATTTTTCACAATTCTGCTGCTCCAAAAGCTTAACCAGAATGGCCTAGGGAAAAAATACACATACCGTTGTAATCGGGCGAGTTTCTACTTTCAGATGCAATAGGAATTTTTGGGTTGGGTGAATCCGTTCGCGAGATATGGGACTTTGAAGCCAAGAAATGGTTGAGAAGGCAAAAAATTTTTCGCAATTCTGCTGCTCCAAACGCTTAACCAGAATGGCCTAGGGAAAAACTACACATACCGTTGTAATCGGGCGAGTTTCTACTTTCAGATGCAATAGGAATTTTTGGGTTAGGTCAATCCGTTCGCGAGATATGGGAGTTTGAAGCCAAGAAAAGGTTGAGGAGACAACAAATTTTGCGCACTTCTACTGCTCCAAACGCTTAACCAGAATGACCTAGGGAAAAAATACACACACCGTTGTAATGGGATGAGTTTCTACTTTCAGAAGCAGCAGGAATTTTTGGGTTTGGTCAATCCATTCGCGAGATATGGGAGTTTGAAGCTAGGAAATGTTTGAGCAGACAAAAAATTTTTCCCACTTCTTCTGATCCAAACGCTTAACCAGAATGGCCTAGGGAAAAAATACACATACCGTTGTAATCAGGCGAGTTTCTACTTTTAGATGCAAGAGGAATTTTTGGGTTTGGTCAATCCGTTCGCGAGATATGGGCATTTGAAGCTAAGAAATGGTTGAGAAGGCCACAAATTTCTCGCAATTCTGCAGCTCCAAACGCTTAACCAGAATGGCCTATGGAAAAAATACATATACCGTTGTAATCGGGCTAGTTTCTACTTTCAGACGCAGCAGGAATTTTTGAGCTTGGTCAAACCGTTCGCGAGATATGGGAGTATGAAGCTAAGAAATGGTTGAGAAGGCAACAAATTTCTCGCAATTCTGCTGCTCCAAACGCTTAACCACAATGGCCTAGGGAAAAAATACACATACCGTTGTAATCGGGCGAGTATCTACTTTCAGATGCAAGAGGAATTGTTGGGCTTGGTCAAACCGTTCGCGAGATATGGGAGTTTGAAGCTAAGAAATGGTTGAGAAGGCAACAAATTTTTCGCAATTCTGCTACTCCAAACGCTTAACCAGAATGGTCTAGGGAAAAAATACACATACCGTTGTAATCGGGCGAGTTTCTACTTTCAGACGCACCAGGAATTTTTGGGCTTGATCAAACCGTTCGCGAGATATGGCAGTTTGAATCTAAGAAATGGTTGAGGAGGCAACAAATTTTTCGCAATTCTGCTGCTCCAAACGCTTAACCAGAATGGCCTAGGGAAAAAATACACATACCTTTGTAATCGGGCGTGTTTCTACTTTCAGACGCAACAGGAATTTTTGAGTTTGGTCAATCCTTTCGCGAGATATGGGAGTTTGAAGCCAAGAAATGGTTGAGAAGGGTAAAAATTTTTCGCAATTCTGCTGCTTCAAACGCTTAACCAGAATGGCCTAGGGAAAAAATACACATACCGTTGTAATCGGGCGAGTTTCTACTTTCAGATGCAATAGGAATTTTTGGTTAGGTCAATCCGTTCGCGAGATATGGGAGTTTGAAAACGAGAAATGGTTGAGAAGGCAAAAAATTTTTCGCAATTCTGCTGCTCCAAACGCTTAACCAGAATGGCCTAGGGAAAAAATACACATACCGTTGTAATCGGGCGAGTTTCTACCTTCAGATGCAATAGGAATTTTTGGGTTAGGTCAATCCGTTCGCGAGATATGGGAGTTTGAAGCCAAGAAATGGTAGAGAAGGCAAAAAATTTTTCACAATTCTGCTGCTCCAAAAGCTTAACCAGAATGGCCTAGGGAAAAAATACACATACCGTTGTAATCGTGCGAGTTTCTACCTTCAGATGCAATAGGAATTTTTGGGTTGGGTCATTCCGTTCGCGAGATATGGGAGTTTGAAGTCAAGAAATGGTAGAGAAGGCAAAAAATTTTTCACAATTCTGCTGCTCCAAAAGCTTAACCAGAATAGCCTAGGGAAAAAATACACATACCGTTGTAATCGGGCGAGTTTCTACTTTCAGATGCAATGGGAATTTTTGGGTTGGGTGAATCCGTTCGCGAGATATGGGACTTTGAAGCCAAGAAATGGTTGAGAAGGCAAAAAATTTTTCGCAATTCTGCTGCTCCAAACGCTTAACCAGAATGGCCTAGGGAAAAACTACACATACCGTTGTAATCGGGCGAGTTTCTACTTTCAGATGCAATAGGAATTTTTGGGTTAGGTCAATCCGTTCGCGAGATATGGGAGTTTGAAGCCAAGAAAAGGTTGAGGAGACAACAAATTTTGCGCACTTCTACTGCTCCAAACGCTTAACCAGAATGACCTAGGGAAAAAATACACACACCGTTGTAATGGGATGAGTTTCTACTTTCAGAAGCAGCAGGAATTTTTGGGTTTGGTCAATCCATTCGCGAGATATGGGAGTTTGAAGCTAGGAAATGTTTGAGCAGACAAAAAATTTTTCCCACTTCTTCTGATCCAAACGCTTAACCAGAATGGCCTAGGGAAAAACTACACATACCGTTGTAATCAGGCGAGTTTCTACTTTTAGATGCAAGAGGAATTTTTGGGTTTGGTCAATCCGTTCGCGAGATATGGGCATTTGAAGCTAAGAAATGGTTGAGAAGGCCACAAATTTCTCGCAATTCTGCAGCTCCAAACGCTTAACCAGAATGGCCTATGGAAAAAATACATATACCGTTGTAATCGGGCTAGTTTCTACTTTCAGACGCAGCAGGAATTTTTGAGCTTGGTCAAACCGTTCGCGAGATATGGGAGTATGAAGCTAAGAAATGGTTGAGAAGGCAACAAATTTCTCGCAATTCTGCTGCTCCAAACGCTTAACCACAATGGCCTAGGGAAAAAATACACATACCGTTGTAATCGGGCGAGTATCTACTTTCAGATGCAAGAGGAATTGTTGGGCTTGGTCAAACCGTTCGCGAGATATGGGAGTTTGAAGCTAAGAAATGGTTGAGAAGGCAACAAATTTTTCGCAATTCTGCTACTCCAAACGCTTAACCAGAATGGTCTAGGGAAAAAATACACATACCGTTGTAATCGGGCGATTCTACTTTCAGACGCACCAGGAATTTTTGGGCTTGATCAAACCGTTCGCGAGATATGGCAGTTTGAATCTAAGAAATGGTTGAGGAGGCAACAAATTTTTCGCAATTCTGCTGCTCCAAACGCTTAACCAGAATGGCCTAGGGAAAAAATACACATACCTTTGTAATCGGGCGTGTTTCTACTTTCAGACGCAACAGGAATTTTTGAGTTTGGTCAATCCTTTCGCGAGATATGGGAGTTTGAAGCCAAGAAATGGTTGAGAAGGGTAAAAATTTTTCGCAATTCTGCTGCTTCAAACGCTTAACCAGAATGGCCTAGGGAAAAAATACACATACCGTTGTAATCGGGCGAGTTTCTACTTTCAGATGCAATAGGAATTTTTGGTTAGGTCAATCCGTTCGCGAGATATGGGAGTTTGAAAACGAGAAATGGTTGAGAAGGCAAAAAATTTTTCGCAATTCTGCTGCTCCAAACGCTTAACCAGAATGGCCTAGGGAAAAAATACACATACCGTTATAATCGGGCGAGTTTCTACTTTCAGATGCAATAGGAATTTTTGGGTTAGGTCAATCCGTTCGCGAGATATGGGAGTTTGAAGCCAAGAAATGGTTGAGAAGGCAAAAAATTTTTCGCAATTCTGCTGCTCCAAACGCTTAACCAGAATGGCCTAGGGAAAAAATAGAAAATCCGTTGTAATCGGGCGAGTTTCTACTTTCAGATGCAACAGGAATTTTTGGGTTAGGTCAATCCGTGCGCGAGATATGGAGTTTGAAGCTAAGAAATGGTTGAGAAGACAACAAATTTTTCGCACTTCTGCTGCTCCAAACGCTTAACCAGAATGGCCTAGGGAAAAAATACACATACCGTGTAATCGGGCGAGTTTCTACCTTCAGATGCAATAGAATTTTTGGTTAGGTCAATCCGTTCGCGAGATATGGGAGTTTTGAAGCCAAGAATGGTAGAGAAGGCAAAAAATTTTTTACAATTCTGCTGCTCCAAAAGCTTAACCAGAATGGCCTAGGGAAAAAATACACTTACCGATGTAATCGGGCGAGTTTCTACTTTCAGATGCAATAGGAATTTTTGGGTTAGGTCAATCCTTTCGCGAGATATGGGACTTTGAAGCCAAGAAATGGTTGAGAAGGCAAAAAAATTTTTCGCAATTCTGCTCTCCAAACGCTTAACCAGAATGACCTAGGGAAAAAATACACATACCGTTGTAATCGGGCGAGTTTCTACTTTCAGATGCAATTGGAATTTTTGGGTTAGGTCAATCCGTTCGCGAGATATGGGACTTTGAATCCAAGAAAAGGTTGAGAAGGCAAAAAATTTTTCGCAATTCTGCTGCTCCAAAGCGCTTAACCAGAATGGCCTAGGGAAAAAATACACATACCGTTGTAATCGGGCGAGTTTCTACCTTCAGATGCAATAGCAATTTTTGGGTTAGGTCAATCCGTTCCCGAGATATGGGAGTTTGAAGCCAAGAAATGGTAGAGAAGCAAAAAATTTTTCACAATTCAGCTGCTACAAACGCTTAACCAGAATGGCCTAGGGAAAAAAATACACATACGTGTAATCGGGCGAGTTTCTACTTTCAGATGCAATAGGAATTTTTGGTTAGGTCAATCCGTTCGCGAGATATGGGGGGGACTTGAAGACAAGAAATGGGTTGAGAAGGCAAAAAATTTTTCGCAATTCTGCTGCTCCAAACGCTTAACCAGAATGACCTAGGGAAAAAATACACATACCGTTGTATCGGGCGAGTTTCTACTTTCAGATGCAATTGGAATTTTGGGTTAGGTCAATCCGTTCGCGAGATAAGGACTTTGAAGCCAAGAAATGGTTGAGAAGGCAAAAAATTTTTCGCAATTCTGCTGCTCCAAACGCTTAACCAGAATGGCCTAGGGAAAAAATACACATACCGTTGTAATCGGCGAGTTTCCTACCTTCAGATGCAATAGCAATTTTTGGGTTAGGTCAATCCGTTCCCGAGATATGGGAGTTGAAGCCAAGAAATGGTAGAGAAGGCAAAAAATTTTTCACAATTCTGCTGCTACAAACGCTTAACCAGAATGGCCTAGGGAAAAAATACACATACCGTTGTAATCGGGCGAGTTTCTACTTTCAGATGCAATAGGAATTTTGGTTAGGTCAATCCGTTCGCGAGATATGGGAGTTTGAAGACAAGAAATGGTTGAGAAGGCAAAAAATTTTTCGCAATTCTGCTGCTCCAAACGCTTAACCAGAATGGCCTAGGGAAAAAATACACATACCGTTATAATCGGGCGAGTTTCTACTTTCAGATGCAATAGGAATTTTTGGGTTAGGTTAATCCGTTCGCGAGATATGGGAGTTTGAAGCTAAGAAATGGTGGAGAAGGCAAAAAATTTTTCGCAATTCTGCTGCTCCAAACGCTTAACCAGAATGGCCTAGGGAAAAATACACATACCACTGTAATCGGGCGAGTTTCTACCTTCCAGATTGCAATAGGAATTTTTGGGTTAGGTCAATCCGTTCGCGAGATATGGACTTTGAAGCCAAGAAATGGTTGAGAAGGCAAAAAATTTTTCGCAATTCTGCTGCTCCAAACGCATAACCAGAATGGCCTAGGGAAAAAATACACATACCTATGTAATCGGGCGAGTTTCTACTTTCAGATGCAATAGGAATTTTTGGGTTAGGTCAATCGTTCGCGAGATATGGGAGATTGAAGCCAAGAAATGGTTGAGAAGGCAAAAAATTTTTCGCAATTCTGCTGCTCCAAACGCTTAACTAGAATGGCCTAGGGAAAAAATAGAAAAACCGTTGTAATCGGGCGAGTTTCTACTTTCAGATGCAACAGGAATTTTTGGGTTAGGTCAATCCGTTCGCGTGATATGGGAGTTTGAAGCTAAGAAATGGTTGAGAAGACAACAAATTTTTCGCACTTCTGCTGCTCCAAACGCTTAACCAGAATGGCCTAGGGAAAAAATACACATACCGTTATAATCGGGCGAGTTTCTACTTTCAGATGCAATAGGAATTTTTGGGTTAGGTCAATCCGTTCGCGAGATATGGGAGTTTGAAGCCAAGAAATGGTTTGAGAAGGCAAAAAATTTTTCGCAATTCTGCTGCTCCAAACGCTTAACCAAAATGGCCTAGGGAAAAAATACACATACCGTTATAATCGGGCGAGTTTCTACTTTCAGATGCAATAGGAATTTTTGGGTTAGGTCAATCCGTTCGCGAGATATGGGAGTT
Source organism: Ptiloglossa arizonensis (assembly GCF_051014685.1). Taxonomy (NCBI): domain Eukaryota; kingdom Metazoa; phylum Arthropoda; class Insecta; order Hymenoptera; family Colletidae; genus Ptiloglossa; species Ptiloglossa arizonensis. The sequence goes on along the minus strand of NW_027479145.1, from coordinate 4,600 downwards.
TGAAGCCAAAAAATGGTAGAGAAGGCAAAAAAATTTTTCGCAATTCTGCTGCTCCAAACGCTTAACCAGATGGCCTAGGGAAAAAATACACATACCGTTGTAATCGGGCGAGTATCTACTTTCAGATGCAACAGGAATTTTTGGGTTAGGTCAGTCCGTTCGCGAGATATGAGAGTTTGAAGCTAAGAAATGATTGAGAAGACAACCAATTTTTCGCACTTCTGCTGCTCCAAACGCTTAACCAGAATGGCCTAGGGAAAAAATACACATACCGTTATAATCGGGCGAGTTTCTACTTTCAGATGCAATAGGATTTTTGGGTTAGGTCAATCCGTTCGCGAGATATGGGAGTTTGAAGCCAAGAATGGTTGAGAAGGCAAAAAATTTTCGCAATTCTGCTGCTCCAAACGCTTAACCAGAATGGCCTAGGGAAAAAAATAGAAAAACAGTTGTAATCGGGCGAGTTTCTACTTTCAGATGCAACAGGAATTTTTGGGTTAGGTCAATCCGTTCGCGAGATATGGGAGTTGAAGCTAAGAAATGGTTGAGAAGACAACAAATTTTTTCGCACTTCTGCTGCTCCAAACGCTTAACCAGAATGGCATAGGGAAAAAATACACCATACCGTTATAATCGGCGAGTTTCTACTTTCAGATGCAATAGGAATTTTTGGGTTAGGTCAATCCGTTCGCGAGATATGGGAGTTTGAAGCCAAGAAATGGTTGAGAAGGCAAAAAATTTTTCGCAATTCTGCCTGCTCCAAACGCTTAACCAGAATGGCCTAGGGAAAAAATACACATACCGTTATAATCGGGCGAGTTTCTACTTTCAGATGCAACAGGAATTTTTGGGTTAGGTCAATCCGTTCCCGAGATATGGGAGTTTGAAGCCAAGAAATGGTAGAGAAGGCAAAAAATTTTTCACAATTCTGCTGCTACAAAAGCTTAACCAGATGGCCTAGGGAAAAAATACACATACCGTTGTAATCGGGCGAGTTTCTGCTTTCAGAAGCAATAGGAATTTTTGGTTAGGTCAATCCGTTCGCGAGATATGGGAGTTTGAAGACAAGAAATGGTTGAGAAGGCAAAAAATTTTTCGCAATTCTGCTGCTCCAAACGCTTAACCAGAATGGCCTAGGGAAAAAATACACATACCGTTGTAATCGGGCGAGTTTCTACCTTCAGATGCAATAGGAATATTTTGGGTTAGGTCAATCCGTTCGCGAGATATGGGAGTTTGAAGCCAAGAAATGGTAGAGAAGCCAAAAATTTTTCACAATTCTGCAGCTCCAAACGCTTAACCAGAATGGCCTAGGGAAAAAATACACATACCGTTGTAATCGGGCGAGTTTCTACTTTCAGATGCAATAGGAATTTTTGGATTAGGTCAATCCGTTCGCGAGATATGGAGTTTGAAGCCAAGAAATGGTAGAGAAGGCAAAAAATTTTTCACAATTCTGCTGCTCCAAAAGCTTAACCAGAATGGCCTAGGGAAAAAAATACACATACCTTTGTAATCGGCGAGTTTCTACTTTCAGATGCAATAGGAATTTTTGAGTTAGGTCAATCCGTTCGCGAGATATGGGAGTTTGAAGCCAAGAAATGGTAGAGAAGGCAAAAAATTTTTCACATTCTGCTTGCTCCAAAAGCTTAACCAGAATGGCCTAGGGAAAAAATACACATACCTTTGTAATCGGGCGTGTTTCTACTTTCAGACGCAACAGGAATTTTTGGGTTAGGTCAATCCGTTCGCGAGATATGGGAGTTTGAAGCTAAGAAATGGTTGAGAAGACAACAAATTTTTCGCACTTCTGCTGCTCCAAACGCTTAACCAGAATGGCATAGGGAAAAAATACACATACCGTTATAATCGGGCGAGTTTCTACTTTCAGATGCAATAGGAATTTTTGGTTAGTTCAATCCGTTCGCGAGATATGGGAGTTTGAAGCCAAGAAATGGGTTGAGAAGGCAAAAAATTTTTCGCAATTCTGCTGCTCCAAACGCTTAACCAGAATGGCCTAGGGAAAAAATACACATACCGTATAATCGGGCGAGTTTCTACTTTCAGATGCAATAGGAATTTTTGGGTTAGGTCAATCCGTTCGCGAGATATGGGAGTTTTGAAGCCAAAAAATGGTAGAGAAGGCAAAAAATTTTTCGCAATTCTGCTGCTCCAACGCTTAACCAGAATGGCCTAGGGAAAAAACTACACATACCGCTGTAACCGGGCGAGTTTCTACCTTCAGATGCAATAGGAATTTTTGGGTTAGGTCAATCCGTTCGCGAGATATGGGAGTTTGAAGCCAAGAAATGGTAGAGAAGGCAAAAAATTTTTCACAATTCTGCTGCTCCAAAAGCTTAACCAGAATGGCCTAGGGAAAAAAATAGAAAAACCGTTGTAATCGGGCGAGTTTCTACTTTCAGATGCAACAGGAATTTTTGGGTTAGGTCAATCCGTTCGCGAGATATGGGAGTTTGAAGCTAAGAAATGGTTGAGAGACAACAAATTTTTCGCACTTCTGCTGCTCCAAACGCTTAACCAGAATGGCATAGGGAAAAAATACACATACCGTTATAATCGGGCGAGTTTCTACTTTCAGATGCAATAGGAATTTTTGGATTAGGTCAATCCGTTCGCGAGATATGGGTAGTTTGAAGCCAAGAAATGGAAGAGAAGGCAAAAAATTTTTCACAATTCTGCTGCTCCAAACGCTTAACCAGAATGGCCTAGGGAAAAAATAGAAAAACCGTTGTAATCGGGCGAGTTTCTACTTTCAGATGCAACAGGAATTTTTTGGGTTATGTCAATCCGTTCGCGAGATATGGGAGTTTGAAGCTAAGAAATGGTTGAGAGGACAACAAATTTTTCGCACTTCTGCTGCTCCAACGCTTAACAGAATGGCCTAGTGGAAAAAATACACATACGTTATAATCGGGCGAGTTTCTACTTTCAGATGCAATAGGAATTTTTGGGTTAGGTCAATCCGTTCGCGAGATATGGGAGTTTGAAGCCAAGAAATGGTTGAGAGGCAAAAAATTTTTCGCAATTCTGCTGCTCCAAACGCTTAACCAGAATGGCCTAGGGAAAAAATACACATACCGTTGTAACCGGGCGAGTTTCTACCTTCAGATGCAATAGGAATTTTGGGTTAGGTCAATCCATTCGCGAGATATGGGAGTTTGAAGCCAAGAAATGGTAGAGAAGGCAAAAAATTTTTCACAATTCTGCTGCTCCAAAAGCTTAACCAGAATGGCCTAGGGAAAAAATACCCATACCGTTTGTAATCGGGGCGAGTTTCTACTTTCAGATGCAATAGGAGTTTTTGGTTTGGTCAATCCATTCGCGAGATATGGGAGTTTGGAGCCAAGAAATGGTTGAGAAGGCAAAAGTTTTTCGCAATTCTGCTGCTCCAAACGCTTAACCAGAATGGCCTAGGGAAAAAATACACATACCGTTATAATCGGGCGAGTTTCTACTTTCAGATGCAATAGGAATTTTTGGGTTAGGTCAATGCGTTCGCGAGATATGGGAGTTTGAATCCAAAAATGGTAGAGAAGGCAAAAATTTTTCGTAATTCTGCTGCTCCAAACTCTTAACCAGAATGGCCTAGGGAAAAAATGCACATACCGCTGTAATCGGGCGAGTTTCTACCTTCAGATGCAATAGGAATTTTTGGGTTGGGTCATTCCGTTCGCGAGATTTGGGAGTTTGAAGCCAAGAAATGGTAGAGAAGGCAAAAATTTTTCACAATTCTGCTGCACCAAAAGCTTAACAGAATGGCCTAGGGAAAAAATACACTTACCGTTTTAATCGGGCGAGTTTCTACTTTCAGATGCAACAGGAATTTTTGGGTTAGGTCAATCGTTCGCGAGATATGGGACTTTGAGCCAAGAAATGGTTGTGAAGGCAAAAATTTTTCGCAATTCTGCTGCTCCAAACGCTTAACCAGAATGACCTAGGGAAGAATACACATACCGTTATAATCGGGCGAGTTTCTACTTTCAGATGCAATAGGAATTTTTGGGTTAGGTCAATCCGTTCGCGAGATATGGGAGTTTGAAGCCAAGAAATGGTTGAGAAGGCAAAAAATTTTTCGCAATTCTGCTGCTCCAAACGCTTAACCAGAATGGCCTAGGGAAAAAATACACATACCGTTGTAACCGGGCGAGTTTCTACCTTCAGATGCAATAGGAATTTTTGGGTTAGGTCAATCCGTTCGCGAGATATGGGAGTTTGAAGCCAAGAAATGGTAGAGAAGGCAAAAAATTTTTCACAATTCTGCTGCTCCAAAGCTTTACCAGAATGACCTAGGGAAAAAATACACATACCGTTGTAATCGGGCGAGTTTCTACTTTCAGATGCAATAGGAATTTTTGGGTTTGGTCAATCCGTTCGCGAGATATGGGATTTTGAAAGCCAAGAAATGGTTGAGAAGGCAAAAAATTTTTCGCAATTCTGCTGCTCCAAACGCTTAACCAGAATGGCCTAGAGAAAAAATACACATACCGTTGTAATCGGGCGAGTTTCTACCTTCAGATGTAATAGGAATTTTTGGGTTAGGTAAATCCGTTCGCGAGATATGGAGTTTGAAGCCAAGAAA